>NC_090849.1:18943386-19243886 GCF_024217435.2 Syngnathus scovelli
GACAGCCTGTAATGATCTTGCCGCTGGCCTTGCTAAGATCTGTAGGGAAGCCAGGAACTGCTGGTATATTGAAACCAACTGCGTGATCGAGCACCGGGATGCTGCTTCACACCCCCCTCCCTCAACACTCTTTTTAGATTTGTGTGGTGAGGAACCGCATTGATTTGGTGCTTCTGCTCTTCACCGAATGAGACACACTAATATGAACACCGGTTTAGACTTATTGGCTTACTTGGGTGTCTGATCATTCCCAGCATGGATTGGAATCAATTAGATTTAAGAGCAAACGACAGATAGGAGGACGAGCCATAAATCAGCATCCGCCACACTCCAGCTGCGGTAGGAAACCTGTGGCTTGTGGGCCGTATAGAGGAAAAGTATTCGGATCCAACTTGCTTTGCAATTCTAAAACCAAAACAAACACCTTTAAGAAAACAACATCCAACCCACAAAAGCTCAGTAGGCTTTTGTAGTAAACATTTTTAGAACATTGCATCACATTTATTTCCATAGATTGTGACCCCCTCACTGAAACTAAATGGCACAGCCCCCCTCCCCCCCGCCCTTCAATCATCAGTATTTTCTGTCAGTCTGTTCTGCCCATGCCCTCATTAATCAAGATCGAGCATCATGGAAAAAAGATTGACCTGATTTGGTCAACTATTATTATCGTTGGCTGAGTTTACTATGGAGTCACATTTCTCGGCTTTCTATCACTATGTGGACACGGTGTGTGCATGGCAACACTACATGGCAACACTCCTCATGCTCAACTTCTTTCTCTCGGTCTCTCATGGACTACGATAGGACCATTTTTAAACTAATAATTCAATGAAAAATTAAACAATTACTTAGACCAAAAGATCATTTTAATAATATTTTTCTGTCAGGTCATACAATTTTAACGTATGACAATTTTTTTGTCCCTTGACCTTTATAGAGCAAAAACTTATTTCATCAGTAACACAATTTATGTCGCTTTATCGCCTCCTAAAATTGTACCATGCATTGAAAAATCTTTTTTCTGAGAAAGTCACATTAGCATATTTAAAGCCCCTTAATTACCTTGAATGCACTTGCGAGGGCAGCGCTCCAGTTGCTCTAATGAAAGATAATAGCTCAGAATGATGGCAGCAGGTCAAGACAAATTAGTACACATATTCAATTTGTCACTTTAATGCAGTAGACAGGAAAATATGTAGGCTGTTATTTTGGGGAAGAGCATTTCATGCTTGCATTTCCACATAAGTCCATAGATACAGCAAATTAACTTTCCCCTTCTCTTTTTTTTGTCAAACTCGTCACTTATCACAATTTGGCTCCTTTTTATCGCGGCATCCGGCAGTTCATTTATTTTTGCCCATGGAGAGCAGTGCAGAGAGTTGGGCCATAGAAAAGCGTCTGGCTGGGATTGGTGCCGCAGCTTGCCAGGTATGTGGTCTGGCCTGCCTGATAAAAGAGCCCGCTCCATCACGGCTAAACTGGAGCAACAAATTCCCTAATTAGAATGTCAAGAGCCTCGCTTTGGCCTGACTCAACGAGCACGTTTCCCTGTGTAATACTGCCACCTCGCCCTCCAAGTAGGACGCATTTCAGCCGCGTGTGAAACGCCGACAAGAAGGTGCATGAAAAGCAGCAGTTTTTTTTCTTTTTCTTTTTTGGTTGCCGGCATTGCGCCAACAGCTCGAGTGTTCATTAATCTAACAGCCGTTTTATGTAATGCCACTATAATTTTTATGTGAGGAGCAATAGAAGAGCTGCAATTTTGAAAGAAATCAAGGTCGTGAATTTTAACAGAAACGGCCCACTTTGTTGAAGAGCTGCTTGTATTTTTCCAGCTTTGTAATTGCAAAACTCACAAAGCAATCGTTAAAAGCCAAATTGTAATTGCTTTTGTTGCTCATTAAGCTTGCAATTAACTTTTATATATGCAGATGTAGCCAGTATGACATTTTTGAGAATTTTGTTTCGTAAATATAATCCACATGTATTTTTAATCACTAAATTGTGTTTGTACAATATTTGTTTGGCCACTATGAGAAGAAATGTAGTGATTTTGTGTTGTGCTAGTAACCTATGGCTATTCATTATATGTCGGAGCTGGATTTATGGATCAAGTAATTTATTGTGATGCACAGACATTTATAACCATTATATTTCTCTTTGAAAAAAAAAATCAATTAAGCGTAATGTTTTCGGCCGTATATAGCATACAAATGCTTTTCTTCTTGGTGCTGCAGCACTTACGAGTAGGCTTTCTCAAAGGGTTCTTCATCTCAAGGGCAACCTCCTCTCTAAAGCAACACATTTTTTCTCGTATTTGTCGTTTTGCCTGCCATCCAAACACAATCGACTCTCTATTCCACTCCCGAGGTGCTGCCTTTTGCTCGGCTATAAATGTCTCCTCTGGAGTCATCCAAGGCTTGTGGAAACATAAGTGGTGACACCTCACCTCACTGGTAAAATTTAAGATGGAGGTTTGTCAGGCACGTTGGGATGGCATCATGTGCTCAAGGGTTAAGCTTCTTTTTTGTGGAGATGGTTTTTTTTTTGGCTTGGCGTAGACTGCATCACAGCAACAAAACACAATTGCAGCTCTTTGCCCAGCACTCAGCTGGTTATAATCCAATTTTGTGATTACATGTGAAATTAAACGCCAATTATGTTTGATTCAAAGCGTATTTTTATTTTTACGCCTTTATCCTCCATTTCTTTACCCAAGGTCACAAACACAATGATCCATGATCAGAATGTAGAATTTTTTTCCTAATCATTTAAATGTTTATCTGTTTTGAGCACACCCCCTGGGGTAAAAAAATACATTCAATTTTTTACTATATATACGTTTAATAATAAATATTTGCAGTAATGTCCTTGTAGCTGTGAACATCATCAAACACTAAAGAAAAATGGCTGTAGTTTTAGAAGATAGATTTACTCTCACCAGTAAATTGATTCTATAAATGGCTGCTATTTTCCATTATTATGCAAATTGTGACCAGTAGTCACAATATCACAACCTTACTTTGTTTATACACAGTCATAGTTCATTGGTTCTGTATTACAGGTGTGTCAACAGCGTTTGGAGGAAGTGATTGGTTCATTCCTTTTCATTCCCGAAAAACAGCGGGGCATTTGTGAATCACTTCGGAATACAAATGAAGATGTAATGACTGAAACAACAGCACACCATTCTTCTGGCTGCCCTTCATTTCTGATCACACATTTTTCACGTCATTCAATGTCGGAGGGAAAACTTTGGAAAATTCCCGTCTTTAATTGGCAGCGTTAAAGCAGCTGTTCATACGACGTACTTGTCCGGAGTGTCCGCGTCTTAATGAGGACTGGTAAATAATGGCGTCCTGTGACAAGCAGATACTTGCCGTTTATGTTCCTCTCGGTGGGTAGAGATAAAAATGTCTCTACAAAAATTAATGTCTTCAAATAGGATGCATAAAATTAATTAACGGTGAATTTAGTCACTCGATTTATGACCCGCACACATCGATCGGACCAATTTCACCGGAAATTTACCCTTACACTTAAAACATGCTGTTCTTTAGCCAAGATTGTCTTTACTTGTTTATTAACGAAAAGTAAAGGTTGTTTTGGGAGTCTTGTCGTGTTCAATAGAAAGCAAAAAAGGATTTGAAAGACATTTCCGAGGTTAAATAAGATGTTTATAAATTTATCCGAGCATTTATTTTTATTTGGTTGGTTGTTGAGCTTTGAGCGCTTAAGAATATGTGCAGGAGAGTGTGTAGAATGGAGATACATGGTTTTCATCAAATAGTGACCATATTTGCCACTTGTCCAAGGGCATTCATTTACTCTGCAATGTTTTGAGCACGTTGTGCTCTCGTCCTTTATCGTAAGTGTCATGTGTGATCCCAGGCTCATCTGTTTTTTTTTTTTTAGCTTTACCTTGTTTCTGATCAAAATGAATGGCCTGCGGCGGTCAGGCATTTGTTGTCGTGTGGCATCAATTCTACTCGGCTTATTTTCCAAAGTTTGCTCTCATCCTGATGTCTGGTTGGATGCTTTCTCCTTGTGTGCTGTAACACATATCGTGGCTTAGTGTGTTTTGTTGATGTGAATATTCATGTGGTGGCGCATGCTGACTTAAAGAGCCTCGAGAGCACACTGCGTGCTTGGACGGATGGCAGCAAATATGATCTTTTTTTTGCCTCATTGTGGCTGGCTTGAGATTCAACAAAACATATTGGATGCTTTTTATCATAGCTGTTCAACCTATATGCCAAAAACAAAACGTATTAGATGCTGTTTATTATGTCTGATCAGCTCGAGGCGACAGCAACAGCCTCTTAGTAAGTCCCTCCGGGTCCTCTGAAGTGTTCTGTTTCCTGCCGATGTGCGTCTTTGTGCACTTTGTCCATATTAAGCTATTATTATTCTATATGCGAGAGAATGTCGAGCCTGTCGGCTTACTTTCAAGCGAAGGTGTAAATAGAGTTGCTCTTTGGCTGATTTATCTTGCTCAAGCTACAGTTCCTCGCATGGAACTATTTTGTCAGGCTGATTTAACAAATTTCTTCTCAATGTGTTTTCTCATGGCTTCTTTTAACGCCTCTGTAAAATGGGTCCTTGGTTTACAATTTTTTTTTTGTTCCCATGGTGGCAACGTACGCTGAATTTGTACACAATTCCAAACACATTGTAGTTTAGCAATAATTTAGTACGATATATATTTTTACTATGTGATGTCTTGGCTGGGAGTTGAAAATGTCACAGTCGCCTTTGCTGGCTGTGTTGTTGAGTGAGTGGGTCAGTTCATAATTAAGGCAACGGAATTCCGTGCGTGTGTAGGAATGAAAGCTCATTTCCTACCATTCAATTCCTCTTTGAATTGCAGATTCGCACACTTTCAGATTGCTTCATGTCTCGAACTGCCAGGGATGTTTTGAATCATAAAAGAACCATGTTGATTTCGATTCTGCCTCTTTTCCGCTTGTCAATTTGGCTTGACCAAACCAAAAGCGTGCACCCATATTTACAGACAGTGGAGCAATCCGAGCTCAATTTCCTTCCGGCGATGTTAGTCACAGGTACAAGACGATCTCACGGCATCATTTTGGATTCAAAGCTCACTGGAGTGAAGCATGCGTGCAGCTATGGGATTCTTGCCCCCCAAAAAAAACTACTGGCCTGGAAGAAATAGATCAGGATCTTTTGATGTGGGTCAACAGCAGATTCCTCGTGCCAGCGGTGACCGATATGATTGACAGCGGAGGGGTGTACATTGCACACTTTTAGAACTGGTCTCAAATTTTAGCTCACACATCCAAATCCATCGCCTCTCACAGGAAGCATGTTGGTTATCGTTCTTTCGATTCACTATCAAATAATACCCGACGCCAGGAGATGATTTAAAATATTTATCTTTCTCTGTAGCGTAGATAAATTAAATGAACAAATACGAAGAAAAAAAAGGTGATCGTATCACCCCGATTAGTAGGCTGGAATGTCAACAAGCTTCAGCGAAGGTCACGCAAATACTGGAGGTCAAGGATGAATGATGTTAGAGTTGCCTAATGAAGGAGTCAAAGGTGTTGAGTCGTTAAAATAAAGGTCATTGTTAATATTGCGCCTTACATTAGCGCTGACAGATGAGCAGTCTCTTTGGAGCCACTTAAGCCCAAAGCTGTGCTGTTCATTTACTCGCATCCTGAGGTGAGTAATTAGAAAAGGCTGAATCAGCTGATTTCTGAGTTGATCCTTTTTTTCTTCTATTTTTATACAACGAGCATTGTCTAAATTTGCTTTCATTACAAGCCCAATACCCGCTGCCGGGCAAGTTAGTTTTTGTCCGATCCATGATTAAGTCGAACCATTGTCATCCTCTCACGGTTGCCCTTGTTCATTTCCCTTCCTTTTGTATCCCTGTCGGCGTTGTCAGTCAAAGCTTTACAAACTGTGATGTAACATTTCTTTTGTGCAGAGTTGAGCACAGAGAATCTGCGCACGTGCTTCCAGATTGTCAATGCCTACCTATACTTGTCTCCAACGGAGTTTCTTCAGGTGAGAAATCCACAGTGCTCAATTGGAAGATAACATAATTTGATCTTTGATATGTAATGTTTTTTTTTTTTTGCCGTTTCAGTTTCTTTGTATTTACATGATTTGATTTTTGCAGAACTATGCCGAATCCTTATGCCAGTCCTTCTGTGATCTGCTGAAAGACATCACGAACGAGGGACAGGTCCAAGTTCTGAAGGTTGGTTTACATCGATGCTGACATCTGACATTTTAAGGTTATAAATGGAGCGCAAGAACTAATTTGGCCAGAAGCCTAAGGATGTTGTGAAGCGGCACAAGGAAGCACATTCAGTTACCATCTTCCTTACTCTCGTCGTTGGATTTTTCTTAAAAAATTTGATCTTTTTCGGGTTAGTGATAGAATGAGGCGAGTTGTTCCATCTAAATTCAAGAGCCGACTTTCTTTCCTGCGCATCAGCAGGCAAATACCAACAGTGTTTCTTCATCCTCCACCACCATCACAGCATGATATTCACGCTTTAGTGATGTTTCTGTGCACAGCGCATACTTAATGTCCAGTACATGTAGCTCCTTTGTTCTGGCTGAAAGGAACACGTCAGCTCGCACAGTGTCACTCAATAACACACATGCGTGTCCTTTCCGACATGTGTGTGTTTCTTTGAAAAATTCATATTTTGTGTCATAGGCTAGCTATCTGCCCTTTTCCTTTTGGTCTTTCACACTTGAGCTAATTACTTGCACAGAGTGCACAAGAAAATGCCATTGATGATTCCTGCAGAGGTTTAATTGTGTGAACGCTAGTGAGCGAGGAGAGTGCTTATTTATTGGATTCATTTGAAGTCCGGAAAAATCAACAGAGCTGTGACTTTTAGTGAAGCGCAGAGTAGGGGGATATTATTTATTTATTCATATATTTTGCAAGTACACTTCACTTATAATAAAAATGAAGTGTGAGTCCGCTCTAATTTTGCTTTTACTTTAGCACCGAAGCAGGTTCCTTTTTTTATTTCATCTTTCTTATGCACCTCACGGAAACATATTTAACTAAAACTTGAAACTTCACCTTTCCGCTCAAACTGCAGGTCACAGCCCCAATTAAAAGCAAAGAATTTCCCTTTAATACGGTTTTCTGACTGACACTTGTTCCCCTCCCCCGCCATTCTGTTATTCCTTTTTTTAATTAATTTTTTTTAAATATATAATATTTACATAACAGGTTTCCTTGCATTTCTCCTGTGATTTTCCTTGCTGCTTTGTCCTTCAACTTCTACCTGTGTGTTTCGACAGGTAGTAGAAATAGCTTTAAAGGTTAGCCCCATACTGGGTGCCCACATGTTCCAACCCCTGCTGCCAGCTGTCCTCAGAGGTGTTGTGAATGGCGAGGTGAGTTGACCCCCCGCCTTCCCCATCCACCCCCGTCCTAATGTATGTATGGTTGTAAACATACATTTGACTCAAAGGTTGGCTGTCCCTCTAATAGAAGCTGTGCCCACAATTATCCACCGAGTGAGTCATGCAATTATGGAAAATAAATGGCATAATCTTCATACGCAGACTTTAAAAGGTATATTTGAGTTTTGTTGCCAATTAAAAGAGCAGACTGGTGATCCCGTGTCTTGGCAGTGCAAAATTCAAGACAAATTTCAAGAGACAATTCCCGTTTAACAACAATTACATTTTATGTAAACGCCGACATTTGGTTACGCCACAGTTGTGTGCATCGACTCAATTTATTTGTTCCACTCAGTCAACTTATTTTCTCCATAATAGACCGTCTTCTAAATTGCGATATTCCCTTTACTATCCGATAAATCCTGGGTACAAATAAAGTCCTTAGACACCTCTTCCAGCCTGGATTTGAGTAAATAAATGCCCTAGTATTTTTTCTTGTCCTCTTCTGTCACAAAGGTTTCTTATGATAGCATTTATCGATCAATCAGCACAATTAAAAGTTACTAGACTGCTGCGTCAGCTCCCTTTTCCTCCCGCAGTGAAGCACATATCTGTATTTCTTTATATGCAATCAGCTCTTTTTTGTTTCATGCAGAGATACCCTGTGGTGATGTCCACCTACTTGGGCATCATGGGCCGCATCTTGTTGCAGAACTCCAGCTTCTTCTCATTGCTGCTCACTCAGATGGCGTCCGAGTTGGGTCAGGAGGTGAGAATCGGCGCCCGTCCTTCATTTCCGCCTTCTCAGCGGTCTCTTTCAACCCCCGTTAGAGATGCCTGTGAAAATGGAATCCTTCAAAAAGTGGGCTGAAAGCGAGGAGCCACGGAATTGCAAATAGTACCGTTCCCTGGCGCTAAGTCAAAGCTCTCGCCCTCTTTGATTCTGAAACTTTGAAATTGTTTTTGCCCCCGCTAGAGGGGGAATGAATCACCTACTGTTTATAGTTTGGCCTTAATCTAAATGGATAAAAGGAAAGAATAGGCTGTTTGAAAAATCCCTCAACCGTCGCTCGACGGTGCCAAGCCGCTCTCTTCTACGCCGACTGCTAAATGAGGCGGAGAAAATAGGGAAGGTCAATTTTCATAAACAGTGAGATTAATTCAGGCGCCCTCAAAGACTGTTAATATCCAATCCTTTCTCTTTTGCTTTACCAGATTGACCAGTTGTTAGGCAGTGTGATTGAGATGTGGGTGGACCGCCTGGACAACATCACGCAGCCTGAAAGGAGGAAGCTTTCCTCTATGGCCCTGCTTTCCCTTTTACCGTCTGACAACAGGTAAGACGTATCTGTGAGTCACAGGCATCCATTCTAGGTTTTTTTTTTTTTTGTGCTGATCCACAGTATACACGCTCCACCTTTCCATGGTATAATTCACATATTGACTTTTTTTCTATTCTCAGCTATTTGCTGAGATCCTTACCTGTTTGTGTGCTTTCTTTAAAGCTCCACCATGCCACAATGTGACTGCTGATAGTATCTCGTGTCAAGGGAGTATATAGTAAAGGGCAATGTAGTACATTTTACTGCAGCAGTCTGTTTTTGTACAATGTGCCTACTCACATGTTGGGAAGTAAATGTAAGAGACAACCATTTTCCTCCATTGCTGTTGGATGCGGCAATTTTTATTTTTTTGCAGTTTCCCAATGTAACTGAAAGGTGAGTAAAGAGCAGCAATTTTTAATCCATTCATTTTTTTTGAATAAAGATGATCACCAATTTGACAGTTTAAATAGCAATGTCCTATTTTTGAATCAAACGTCATGTTCTGGTGATTTTACATAGCGATTCACTTTTTCAGCAAGATTTTTGGACGACTGACATTTTCCGCCGCCCTGAATATGTAATGTTAGACAACCATGAAATCCTTTGTCATACCCTCATGCTTGCGCGACATTGCCAATTGGATTTGACAGCCTTGGCTGGTCGGTCGCTGCATGACAAATCAACTATCCCGCAGACAATCGCAGCTAAAATTGGAAGGGGCTTGTATCTTGATCTTCATTTCCCATTATGCATTTAATTATTTTGTTCTTTCTCTAAGAGCGACAGAGTTGTTCAACTAAAGTTGAGTAGAGCAAAGGTTGGTAAAGTTTTCTGACTCCTGCTGTCAGTTGTTGGTAATTGTAGCGCTAATTTGCTAATAAGCAAGAAAGAGCAGCGGATAAGGGCAGTGTTTAGCACTGCAAATTAGTTACGTGGGTCTCGTCCAGGCACCCTTTTCCCTCAATGTGATTTAAATCGGCTGGCTGCTTAGTGTGGCCTGTGGCCTAAATCATCAATTCTTTTTTCTGTTCTGCTTTAAGAACCCTGAATGCTCACTTATCTTCGTTTTTATGTCACAGAAACACGTTTGTCATTTGCATGCACCTTGTTGACTTTGAGATCAAATTTCACCGACTTGAATTAAAGGCACAAGTCGCCAGCAGCGCTGGTCAGTCGTTAGGAAAGCAATCACGGGAGACGTTGGATAAAATCACAACTGACGGATACGTTTAACCGTGCGGTGAAAGAGTCTTTAATTGGATTTTAGTATCCAGCGGTGATTATGCAGTCTTGCTGTTCTGGTGCATTTTTGGTCATTTATTTGTTTTCTGGGCGCACTTTAAAGTGAAAAAAGAGGCGCATTTTTGTCATCAAGTACAGTATGTGCCTATTATTAATGCATTAAGGCTCTCTGCAAGCTGTCCAAGTCAGGGTGGTATTTTGGACTAGTTTTTTTTTTTTCCACTTCATGATCTTTGAACCGTGATATATTAAGATGCTCTCTCAAGTGTGCATGTCGCAAATAGAAAGGTTAATTTCAAATGTCAGAAGGGAAGTGTCGAGGGTGATTGCTAAAATAAGCGCTTGACAGAGTATTGATGAATGATAACGATTTTTTTTTTTTTTTTTTTTTTTTTTGGTGTTGCCGTTTAATCAAATGGCTGCATGTCCAAGTGCCATCAGTGACCATAAGTCATGACCCGGTTATTTATGTCTCACACAGCGTGATCCAAGACAAGTTTTGCGGGATTGTCAACGTCTCCGTCGAGTCTTTGCATGACGTGATGACGGAAGATCCCGAGACGAGCACCTACAAAGAGTAAGTATGTCTGTCTGACTCATGAACTAAAAAAGGGATATTTTTCTCCTCGAAATTTTTAAGAACAAAAGAACTTTGCCAGCACCAGGAATGCAGTGATGGAAGACAAACTTTCATCACTGCATCTTTTCATTAAGCCATGATTGGCATCAGCGTGGCGCCCACTCACAAGATAAGGGCAAGGGTGAAAGTGCATGCCTTTAGTCCTGGCTAGTGACTGATGGGCTGAGGCAGGGCGAGCGACACTGGTGGGAGCAGATTATTGTCAAAGTCAATCAGTTGAAGAGAAAATGGCCCATGCACATCAGCTTGATGTGGGAAGGGAATAGCCTGCCGTCCTTTGAAAGCAAATCTGCCTCCGAGTATGTCTGCTCTGTGTCTCGCCGAGGCATCAGACTCATTTCTGAGCTTCTTGCTGTCGGTGTTGCCCTTTTCTGGCTCTCAATGTGTCAGGGAAAAATCAACTCATAGATTTAACACAAAGGTTAGTTTTGATGTATCTGTTTGCTCGTCGATGCCTATATGAGATTTATTTAAGTGTTAGACTAAGAAACTGTCCATGTCATTGCACCACTTGCAAAACTTTTCAAATGTTTTTTTTTTGCATCAACCTTGTAATAATGGACACAGTTGCATCCTGAATCCAAATATATGAGCTTTAAATGTGAAGAAAAGAACCAGATGAGTTAGATCTCAAAACTCAAAATCAAAACTCAACATTCAACTTTGCACTCAAACAAATAAAATTGCTGTTAGATTGGATCCTTTAAGCTCTGATACAAGCTTCACTCGCTTGAAGTTCTATTTGGATTTTAAGAACGATGCAACTCTTATCAAAATCGCCAAACGTCAGATCAGTGGTAGGTAAACACACTTTTCCTAATAGCTACAGGACACTAGACTCAGAAGGCTTCTTATGTTTTCCCTCCGCGTTTATTTGCGTGTGTGTACGCATAATGCCTGTTCTGAAGTGAACTCCCGCAGTGCAAGTATATGTATGGTTATTAATATTAAATGGAATATTATTGTGTTTGCAGCTGCATGCTGATGAGCCACTTTGAGGAGCCCAAGCTGAGTGACGACGAGGAGCCGCCGACTGAACAGGACAAGAGAAAGAAACGAGTCAGTCAAATAGCACACGCAGTATTCTACACCTTTTATTTTATGCCCCATTCTCGCCAGAGTATGATTTTATTTATTTATAAAGGCAGCTGGGCAAAACAACTGCAAACCTATAATTATAAAGTAATACATTCAATATCCCTTTTGGACACTGTATTTATTTTACTTGAATACATATTAGTTTATGCTTCTGGGATTTGTTGGATTTTGAACCACTCTTTTGAAACAGGAAATAGCAGCAGCATAAGTGCTTGTCTTTTTTAACTACTTGAAATCATCATCATCCTGTTTTCATCCAAAAGCACATAAGAAGTCTTTTCACGCCACTGCTTGAGTTTGTCTAAATGTGTTGTGGAAAGGCTGCAGGGATAAAAGAAAATCTGACTTCTTCTTGCAATCCAAGATATATTTGGGAAAGTTTGGGTGCTGGGGAGCAATCAAGTTTTGAATTGAATTTCACATTCAAGCTTAGTACCCATCTTGAGATTTAGTTGCTGTCACAGTGCTGCATCATCATGTTAAGTTCAACTCTTACAAGATGAGTCAGGGTTGCATGTTTAGAAGCAACTAATGTGAGGCGAGATGTTGAAAGAGAACTGATAAGCGTCTTTAATAAAAACTGAACACAAAAACCCTTGAACATGCATGCTGCCTGGGATTAGACTGACACGGTGCAATATAAACACCTTGGAAACATATTTAATACCGATGTTCTTTGTTTATATACAGCACCTGGAATGAATCCCTGAACAAAACTGCGTGTGTTCAAAGTTAATTCCACTGCTGTTTGGTTTACAACGTACAGCAGTCTATTTTTTTTTTCCTGGTCCCAAACCATTTGTTCTTCTCAGGGACTGAGTGCGGATGTACGTGCTTCCCGATGCACTTATCACCACATCCCAGACACTGACTTCTTGCTCCAAGGAAGAGAGGAGACTTAAAAGTAGCACCTCTCCCTACTTGATAATGCGTGTGTGTGCGTGCAATGCACTTTGAGAAGAAGAATTTGAGGGAAAGGCCTGCCTTTGACATTTTACAGGACTTTTGGACTTTCTGCTGCTGATGCTTTTTCGGATATGTTGTGTAAAATAGTGTGTATAATACATTCTAATTGGGACTGTAGATAATTTGTTCGAACTCCTCGTAAAAAAATGTTTACATTGCATTCTGGCTGGGCGATATGACCATCAAATATTTGTTTCCTACACATGCAAGCACGTACTGCTTAGAACAGCTTTTGGAAGACTTTGAAAGTGCCAAGTAAAAAATGCATAATAATGCGCTTACTTATTCCAAATTTAGAAAGTGAACCCAAAGGAGAGGGGGGGGGAAAAAAAAACTTTGCTGACAAGAGACTAAGTGGACTTAAAGCCATTTTGTAGACACAAAAGGAGCAATTTACATTTGGAATGGATCTTTTCACACAGACTAATGGTAAAATTGTGCTTTGTGGGACATTAAGAAGGGATACCCTGCCATACTGTTCGAATCCAGCTCTGTCCGACTCATGTGTTGTTGTGTCCTTGGGCAAAACACTTGACACACCTCGCCTCCCGTGCCACTCGCACTGCATGCAAATATTTTGTGGTGGTCGCAGGGGCACATTGGTAGCCACGCTTTTGTCAGCCTGCCTGTGGCTACTCACAAGGGTTTCTTACCACCAGCAGAGTGTGAATGCGTGAGTGCACGTGTGTTCAACCAAGTCAAGTCAAGTTTGTTTGTATAGCCCTAAATCACAAACAGTCTCAAAGGGCTTCACATAGCCAAAATTGACAATTATTCTCAAAGCCCTTTCTTACACTCTTACACTTGTTATTGTTAATATGAAACATGCATTGAAACATTTTTGAAATAATATCTCGGCTCTTATGAAGCCATGTTTTTTCTCATTGCCCACGGTAAGAACTATTTTTGCGATGAACAGAGTGGAATAAATATTCAATGGCCTCAAATAGCTTAAGGTGTCAGACTGTCCCTTTAGCACATCTCCCAAAGTGACTTTTGGATGCGAGTTCCTCTTTGTGTGCACATTTTACTCAAATGAACAGACAGGAAGAAAACTGGCATAATTCACATCGCAGGGAGTCCACACACGTGAGTTTGCTTCGATCAGGTAACGAGGTGCAGATTTTTAGCGAGATTAATCAATGGATTATATGATTATTCACAACTGTTATTGTTATTCGATTTTTTTCGTCTCCCCTTTATTCTTATATTTATGAACCATTACCCTCCTTCAGCTCATCTGTCACTCTTGTGGAGATATACGTATATTCATACGAAATGACTTTTTGTGCATTATGTATTCACCCTGAGATACAGAAGGCATTTGTAATGAAGACGTTTGCATTTTGCTCTGTTATTGCTCGCAATCTCAACAGACTGCCAGTGTTAGCATAATGTGATTTTTTTGGGGAATTATAGACCTCTCTGACTGCTATTCTACCCCAGCACGTAGAAAGATTAGCCATTCTGCTGCCAGAGGCAATGCGCAACCATCTCATTGAGTTCCCATCTCGACGTTGCCATTTGATCACGTCAATCCCCACACGGGGCGGGGTAATTTTGCAAATACTGTACGCTGGTGTTTACCATCTTCAGAGTTAACTGTTTTTATGATGCCCATGATTGCATTCTCAGACAGAACCACAATATCAAATGGCATCATCCTTTTTCAGGCTCTACCTTGTGTTTGGATGAAACATAATTGCCTTTAAGTTTTTATTCTCACTTTTATGTCTTCATTGGGGTGTTTTTCTCACCGAGTTAATGGGAGTCATTAATATCAGATCAGATGATTCAGTTGTTAAATTGATCCTCTAATACATCTTAATTACCGATATGGCTCACGGTGGCTCATTACTGTACAAACTAATCTCTGGCTGATTGTTTGCTCAAAAGACTTTGAAGCAAGTAATTGGAGATGCAACCTGAACCTAAAACTCCACCGGGGTTTGTAAAATATTGCCGGTACTCGGAGTACACTGTCACACAATTTATGATTAATTGGGATTTGTTGAAAACAGATGGGAGTCATTTAAATAAAACACTCACCTTGAATAATTGGCAGTAAAAGTTGTTAGTCTGCCTGCATTTCACACGGGCTTTGTCGGACATGGAAATACAAGATTGATTAAAATTGCTTTTTTTTTATTAATTGGCAGTAAAAGTTGTTAGTCTGCCTGCATTTCACACGGGCTTTGTCGGACATGGAAATACAAGATTGATTAAAATTGCTTTTTTTTTATTAATTATTCTACATGACATACAAAAATAGTTGCAGCAAAGTACTGTTTATTTACAAAACACATTTATTGACTCCTTGTAAACACTTGCCTCAAAGGTCAACAATTCATTTTGTATTCCAGAGTGCATTTTCAGTCCAAACAAGTAACCTTGTGGAGGATTTAAATTTTGACATCAAGTGTCTCAACCATACGCGAGCCTGTCACATACTCGCTCGGCGAGACATAAGTTGTCTCGGTTTTATACGCGTGGGCTGGATTCGTGTTGAAAGCGTACACTAGTCCTGGTTGGATAACCAGCATTTACGCCCTCCACCAATTCCGATTAGCGAGACCTATTCCAATTTGTGCAGCCTCATTTCCTGAGCAAATGACTGCAATCAAAATGTAATCCTCCCACTAAACCAAGAGACCATAAAAGAAAGACCAAGCAGTGAAGAGTATTTATTTTATTTTCTTGGTCCCATTACACCCTTCTTACATGTCTCACCTCAGCCATCGATTAAGTCTAGACGCTGGTCACTTACGGTAATGATTGTATTGATCTTTTGATCAATGTCACATCAGTGTCCGACTTAACATTTACACTGTCCAACCATCCTTTAAGAAATGTCAAAGCAGGATCACATTGTTGTCAAATCTTGAGGGGAAACCTCCAATTATTGTTTCTTTAAAGAGCTTCACACTTTTACAATCAAGCCTCGGTTGTTTCAAAATATTAAACCGATTCTGCCATTCTTTTATGAATGAGTCAATGTTGTAAAGGTGATTCAAAAAACAAGAAAGGCTGTGTATAAATATAACCTGTTTATCTTTTAATTTAGATCTTCTGCTAACAAGGCAATTCAAAAAAATCCTTTTTCCCCGTCTGATTATTCGCTTCTACCAATCCGCCTCATTTATCTTTGACTTTGTCAAAGCCTTGGGCTCCCTCTGTATCGATGTTGTTTTTCCCATCATCCCTCCAAGTCCACTTAGTCCTCAAGCCTCTCTTCAGCCCTCTATCATATTATTTGTGCTGTGTATCACCGCCTAAATCGTTTTGCACGTCACTTGTGCATGTTTCTCTCCACTTGCTGTTGCCAAAGACCCTCTTCACTAAAGGGCAGAACACTTCAGCATTTGTCTTTTTCCACCCTCTTTTTACTCAGACACAAACTGTTTAACTTCCTGACAGTTCATCGTCTTGAATCAAATACCTCGAATGAGCTGCTTGCTAATTTAACGTTGCCCAAAGTTGCAGGTTTTTTTTTTTTTTTTAATCCCTTGAGTATCAGCTAACTCTTTTAAAGGATTAAGTCTATTGACCAATCGATACGGCTCAGGCTGAACCTCCTCCCGTCAATCCCCCTGTGGGTCACTCACTGTGAGTGACACCTCATGTATTTGTAATTTCTCACATAGGGGAGTTGGGAAAAAACTCAAACCGACGAGAATCGATCACGCTGGATGACACGTTGCTTGTGACAAATGGGACAAATTAAGAACTGCGTGACGGTCGTGTCACGCTGCGGCGGAGAAGCTTCGCAGCTGGCCGCGGTTGCAGATGTCGTGTTAAATATGAGCTCATCGAATTAACGTATCTGTGGCACTTCTTGGTTGATGCTTGAATTCATCAGACCTCACGTGAGCGTGTCGGCACACACCGTGTTGCCGACATGTGGTAAATCTGTGTGGCGATTAGTGCTACATTTCAAATCCCTCTCAAGCAGCAAGAAAAGTGTTTTTTATGGTTGCGCCAGTCTGTTAGATGTAACATCTCCAGATTCATGGGAGGAGTTCCTGACTCAAGTTTCACTTACTGATTAGATTGTTGACCAAATGTCAAGGCCACCTTGACTTCCCGTGTGTCTCTTTTCTGTGAATGTTATATGGCTGGGGGAAACTTGTCAACACTCTGAGAAGAGCAGGAACTCATTAGAATATATTTAACATTCAGTTCAAAATCATGCATATGTTATTACTGTGCATTACTGTGATTGATGGCCCCCCGTTAAGTCTTTGCAGTCATACCTTGACGTAAAATTCCTTTCACTTCAATCCATTGATGTGTTTTCTACCGAGTTGATCCTGTGGTTGTCAGTCTATCGCAATTGATAGTGGCTGGAAAAAACTCACGCAAGCAATCTGAGATTCAAACCGATACCACTAGTTCACACGGAGCCCCTATTGATGAATTTATTATTACGATAATGTTCCCCATAGACGAAAACCTTTCTAGTATATTTCATTAGATTTACTAGCACACATGATGTTCTTCTGCTTCACTGGTGTATGTATGATCCCTTCCCTCACCTTGCTCTTCTCGCCTTTTCACCTTTCCTTCCCTCAATCTCACACTTGCATCGCCTCTCAAATTTCTCCTTTGTTCTTCTTTGCTCCGTGCTCCTCTCGGGCCTCCGATTTTCCTCAGGGGTGATAGCGGAGTGCGCTTGTTTTTCCCAGATAAGTAGCTCGTGTCTTAGCGCAGCAGGTCCCCTCAGCATTCTCTCATCTTTTTAGCTCAAGCTTGTTAGTTTTGCTCCTATATCTGTCTGCTCAATCTTATCCATCCCCTCCCGTGTTTGACACACTGGAGTCCACATTCACATCTAGGTTGGCATTTTCGACAAACAAGTCTTTTATGTATTGAGTACTAGATATTAGAAATGATCACTTTTTACTGGATTGAAAGATGGGTAACTTCAGTGTCAAACTTTTACCCAAGGCCAAGCCGCACCTTAATATAATTGACTCCACAATAATTTTTTTTTTTTACCCCCCGGAAAATGTTGCCTGCTATCTCCAACAAATGACGGATAAGCTGAAAACACAGAGCAGAGCACAGAGTCGTCAGTTAGTAAATTACGATGGTCATATGCTTTTCTCATTAAGACACTCCCGCAGCCACTCTTCGGGAGTTTGATTGCTCTGTAATGGCAGCAAGCTAATGAGCCGTACAAGTGTCATGATTGGCACGGGACCAAGTTGCCATTTACAATAATGTTGCTCTCCAAGGGCTCCAAATGATTCTTTTCATGCCCTTTCCACCTCTCTAGATGGCCGCCGTCCGTCTACAGTGAGGGCATATGCAACTTTGGCTGATTAGGTGATTAAAGAGAGCCGCACGCTGTTTCCATGTCGCCGTACGCCGACCTAGTTTCAAAGGGCAGGCTGACGAAAAAACAACACCACCGTAATTTGTTTGTTGAGGGGATGTGATAAAAGTCACCTAATGCGATTTTGATTTTTACCAAAGTCTTTTAGATAACTAGTCCTCATCACACAATATGTCATCAAATCGTGTGTGTGTGTTGCAACCTTGAGCTCTGCCGGCATTGAGCAACAGATTATTTTTTGGTGTGTGCATTTGTCGCTCCACTAGTCTTTACAATTTAAATTCCACGTTTCTTTGCTTTTGTCTTCTCCGTTTGTTGTTTTCACTCTGAAAAAATAACTCATCTGAGCTGCTGTTTGTATTTCAAAAATTCTGTTGCCTGTTTTTCTTGCAATTGTCCGTGCTGCTTTCATTATAAGATACCTGGCAGCTGTTGAATATACAGGGGGGGATTATTTCAACCTCAGGTTTTGGGGTGGACATCGAAATTGGATACTGCAATGTATCTTTGTTGCCTTCTTCCTTTCGGTTTGTGAGTCTGAAACACTGTAAGGGTGTTTATGTTATGATGACAACCCTGGCAGGAATTAATGAGATGTGAAATAATTTCTATGGCTGCCAGAGAACTGGTCGAAAATCTACTTTACGCTCATTGGCATCGCAAACTTTGTGCCTCAGGGCCTTAGAGTTGTCACCCTGCTGCTGTGGTCACCATGCTTAATAGAAATGTTATTCGGGATTGATTTTGCAAAAAACCACACCGCACTGAAGGCATCGGTCAGAAAGTCTTTTGACTTCTTGCCATGTGCCTCCATGATAGTGAAATGATTTTACTGAATAGACTCAAGGCGGCAAGTAAACAGATGAGTCGAGCCAAATGGATCTGTGGAGTTTCGTACTGCGGGCTAACAGAACAACAAATTGCCTGTGGTCAAACTGGCAGAGAAAAGCCCTTAACACGTTGGTTCAAAGGAGCTGATGCTGTGCCATTTAGCAGTTTATCACTGTGAAACATGGTCAATGTGATGTGTGAACTGCTGATCAAAGTAATTAAATGGTCCAAATTGAACCGGCTCGATTATTTAAAGGAGACATGCAATTTTATTCCCCCCACAATTTCAAACAGTTCCTAGCTGTCCTCATAACATGTTCGTGACCTGCTTTTGACAAAACTCCCAAAGGAATGTGACTAAATCAATAACACGATACTGGATTATAAAATTTGTTGGGCTGTGTGTGTTAACGAGAAAGTGAGCAATGGTTCCTGTTCTGTGCAATGGCTGCGCTTTCCTCATTGATAAATTAAAAAAAAAAAAAAAAAAACACATTCTCTCTTGTATTGCAGTTGGCCCTGGAGGACCCCGTGCACAGTGTCTCGCTTCAGCAGTTTGTTTATGAGAAGCTGAAGGCTCAGCAGACCCTTCTAGGGGACCAGAGCTTCAGCGGCCTCATGGAGACCGTGGACACGGAGCTCGTGAAGCAACTCCAGGAGTTCCTGCAGGGTTTCTGAACCACATCCACAATCCTTCACCACCGTTCACAACACACCGCTGCCGTTTAATTCTCGACGCCTTCTTTCCTTTCAAGAAAAGATACTCAACCCAACACGTGGATGACTAATCCGGATCTTCCCAAACGCTGCCCATGTTATGCCTTATCTATATTCAGAACGAGCTTTGCCCATTCCCCCGCTAACGCCTCACATTGCTCCGTTAAAAAACTCGATTGCTTTATATTCCTTTTATAAAAAACAAATATAGGCTATGTCTGTATTTACCGTGATTTTGTAAAACATCAGCTCATTCGAGCTTCCGCTCATCTTCTCAACTTGCCGTTTCTTCCGTTTGTGTGGTTTTGAATTGGAATGAGTGGAAGTGTACTAACCAAAAATCGTTTGCGTGCAAGGGACTGTTCAAAGGAATATTCCACAGACTGGAGCCAAACTGAAAGGAAACCAGAAGGACTTGTAACAGTGTTTACAAAATCTATTCTTAAAAAAAAAAAAAATAACTAACCAAAAAAAAAAAAGGAAATGTAATTTTTGTATGTATGTAAAATATGGACAATAATCTGCATGGCTATTTTAGTTTGTTTTTACTTTTGCATTCCCCCCACCCCTCCCTCCATGTTTTAAAGTGATGTTGTCATAACCAGAGGTCAAGTTGAAGTAACTACTGAGGTTGAATTTTTTTTTCTTTTTTTTGGTTATGTTCTCATCTCGAAAATTGGTGACGTTTCCTTTTTTCAAGCCATTGATTCGAATGTGGAACCACATTATGTATATATATATGTACTGCTGCTAATTGTGGGCGTGTCGGAGCACTTTAATAACCAAAAACTTCCTTCTCATCACTGCTACGTGTTCCTCAACACAATGACTATCAGCAGGATGCCTTCACTCAAGAGTCATACTTTTTTTGTCAAAATAATGTGCCAGTACCTTATTTTGACTTTTGTTTGCCCACTCCTAGTGAGAATATATTTGATGTGGTAGTGGAACCAGTATTCAGTACGGTTTAATTTCATTCATCGATCAACATATATTAAGTCTTTAAATGTTTTTTGAGCTCCGAAACTGAAAGCGATTGTGTGGAAAATTGGAGTTCATAAGGGAACTTAAACTCTTTGGTTGAGCATAATAATTAAATTAGGTGAGAGTTCTATTTTATTGCATAATAGTTTTAGTTTTACACAAGATGGAGATAAACATGCAGCCTTGTGGCCTCTAGCTTAAAACACGGCTCTTCTTTTTTCAGTGTGTTTTTTGATTCCGTTAACACTAGATTATCTCTCTGCTTGTATTATGTTAATAGGACAACTTTGCTTTTGTTTGTGTTTTGTTGGGAAGGGGAAGAAAAAAAATTATTTCCCCCTTATGCTTTCAATAAAATGCAGTTATTCAGTCCAAAAGTTAAACGCTCTATGACTATATGACGAAAACGCAATATTTGTTTCCTGTGATTTCATCATCCCAAGAGTCATGTTTTTTTTCCTCTACTGCTTTGTTGCCGCGACGAATCTGTATATCAGTCAACACATTACCTGTCACCTTGAAGGAAACTAATATAGGAGCTGAATCACAAAATCTGCCTTGTTTGATTGACAGAGGTATTATTTTAATAGTTGGGCTATTGTGGTTGTAGTGAACTGCACTGCTTCCAACTGAGAGCTGTTTCTTGAGCCTCTTAGAGATCCTGCAAAATTGGCTGAGCAGTAAATATTTTTAATAGTAGCTCCTCCGCAGAAGACAATTTTTTAAATCCCCATCTTATTTCGGGGTGCACATTATGTTTGATTGGTGTCTGGCTTATGTTACAGGTGCCTGGATCAAAAACTTTAGATTCTTAATGTTAATACTGTTTGTATTATACCAACAGCGTAGCCCATTAAGCCCAAGTTTGAAACACAGAAACTTATTGTCCTTCTCAGCAAGACTGTTTGTTTCTCCTCACTCCGACGATAAGGCAGCGGACACTCGCTAGTGGCCCAGCCCGCATCAATTTATCTTAGAGGAGCCGATGTCCTCTCGGACACGTTGGCCTCTTAAGTGATTTATGGAGTGCGAAGAGACTTCTAAGGAATTCTGTTCACAGAAGCATTCATTTGACTTGAGCTGGACTCCAGCAAGTCTTGTCCTCGGTATGTGGGACTCCACCTTGGACTGGAGTACTGCTCCCATACTATTTTTTTCTGACAAGTCACATTGACAGTGGTCAATTTCACAGTTTCCAATTGATTCTGTCAATTGACAGGTCAGAAAATAGCTGGCCCTGTTGTTACACCGACCGGGCTTTAAAAAGCTTTTAACCAGTCTTGTCCAGCTTTCGAAATGATTAACACTAGGCTAACATATGTCTATGCTCGATACAATTGGATGGCATGTGTCAAACCGGGCAGTGGTGTGTAACGTGCATTTTATTGAGTGGAAAAGAGCTTTTAAAAATGACCTTTGAGACAATTACCTCTAGCTGTGAGCGAGTTTGTTCTTTTTGCAGCCGGACCATTCCAATGGCAGCGGCCTAATGGGTGAGTACCATTTTTATTTTATTTTTTTTACATCACATTGGTGTCTGTAATTAAAACCAACCACACGTCACTCTCTAAGCAGAAAACTAGTCGGAACAAGATGAATGACTTTTTCCCTCCAAGTTGTGAAAAATCCATTATGGTTACACAGCGTAAAACTCATTGATATGAGCGGCATAAAACAACAGAGGTGGAACTTGATTCACGCCTGAATGCCAAATATTTTATGAGGCTCAAGCCTCTTGCTGTGGTGAAGAGGAGAAAAATACTAAAATGTCAGTCTTGAAGGAGGGGAAGAATCAAAGGGGTGAGATGTCACATCAACTTTTCTTCAACTTGATTTGTTGTAGCTGCTGGCTAAAACAAACAAACTGGTCCAAAGCAAATTAAATGGGGGAGGGGGTGGGGGGTATTTTCTTTTTGTGCTATGCTATACTGTCACTGTGTAGCCTTTCCTCAAATAATGGTCATTGCTCTATTAGAATGTTTACAAACCTTTATTGACCCACAGCACATTTTTTTACATTTCATTTTGTATCAGTTTAGTCACTCGCATAAGCACTCAATGTGAGTGGTTTCTGCAAGGTTTCTATTTTCTCCGGATTCCGCGTGCAGATTTTCATGAAGCTGAAGAAATTACACGAGCCAGACAAAGTCAGCATGCAAGGTATGTATATTTAAAAATAAATATATAAAAGAGAGCTTAATTAAAATACACTAAACATATCTTCATGTAAGGAATAATTGTATGTTTGTCACAGCATGTTGTATCTTAAACTATTATTGGCATTGTCCAAATTGATCTGACACTGGTTAATGAAGCATACATTGTATGCCATTTATGCGGAGAAACCTTTTTATTCTTCCTTTCCAATTGAGTTATCTTGTTTCCGCTTTGGTCACCGGTAGAAATGTCTCAGTTATTTCATGTTCTTTGCTTCTTCTGTTCCCAGTGGTACCCATCAATGAGCGCTGAGACTTTCACTGAATCAGGGAAATTGTGTATTGACCAAGTCGTCAGTCTTTATTTGTTTTGACAGGTCTTTCATGCTTTTGGCTGATGGAACCAGTTGAAGAAGGACGCTAAAGACTATTTTGAGTCAGGCTGGAGTTCATAAGGTGAGTTGACCTCTGAACACTGTTTTCATTTCTCACTGACATGATATTCTCAGGGTTATCAAACTATTATTGCGTTCTCTTTTTCCCTTGGTTTTTCTTCACACCATTTAAACGAGTGAGTGTCAAGACCACTGTGACATGTTGAAGACAGCTTCTCGAAATAATGAACAGTCTGACTTCCTTTTCCTGTGAAGAACTAACCATAAGATGACACCATGCGTGCTCACGACCGTTAACGAAAGGAAAGCCGACTGCATTTTTGCTTTCACTTTGACACCCAAGCGTTCTAATGTCACAGCAGAAATAGACTCATGAGCACAAAGTGTTTTTACAATCATCTTTTCCGCTGCGAATAATGACCTCAATTTCTTTTGCTCCGAAGTGGTCTGTTGCTCCAGTTGCTTTTTTTTTTGTTAGGGTTAAAGATTCAAGGTTGTGTGTGTTGAAAAAAATCCCTGTAGGCTGTGAAACTAGGCCAATCTGTCTGGCATCAACAAATAAAAGTTCTGTTCAAAGTCACCCAAATCACAATCATCTCACTTTAAGCTACCCGGAGATTATTACGAACAAAATAGTACCTGTTGTCTCACAAACAAATGCAGGGGGTGTCAGCGTTATCACCAGGCTCCCTGACATGACAGTATTAACAGGCAGAATTTCGTAAATCTGGCCTAATCCTCCCCGAAATGAAAAAAAAAAAGAATCATTGATAAGCGGCAAACACACAAAAGACAACAGATAAGCGTCGCATCTAAAAAAAAAAAAAAAGGGCTGCAACATCCTCTTATCGGTAGTGTTCTAAATCTAAAACATCCTCTTATCGGTTGCGCGCCATTTTAAGGCACTCAGGCCTATGCGAAACAAGAAGAATGGGGGCCAACTGAATGAGGATAATCAATGTGAAGGACAGAGAAGCACTGAGCTGGCTTTTATACCAAGCACTCTGTTTAAACCCAATTAAAGTTATTACCGTAGATAAATACTTGACTCCGATACATATTGCATGTCCTCCAAAACGTTGCCCTAGGCTTTAATAGATGCTATGCTGCAATTAGCACTAAATAACCATTTTTTTCCTTTCCCCTCACTCGGTTTTAGTTAGTGGTTGTCAAACTGAGGTCTGTGGGCTCCCATGGGTCCGGGACTGCAAACTAAATAAATTAATTCCCCTACATAGCTTGGAGCAAATGAATAGCTCTGATATAACTATGTCACATCATTGAGTCAAACTTGAGGCTGGGCGATCGATTTTTTTTTTTTCTAAAGCTGCATTTCTTGTTTTCTTTTTGGAGGTGACCCAAAAAAAAAAAAAACACCCCGTCACTTCTTGATGATTGTCTCCTCCTGCAAATATTTTGTTAAGACACCGAAGCATGAGATGGTACGTGATAACTTTTATCAGAAAAAGACAATATTCCCTGCCCATGTTTGCAGCTGCCAGTGAATTTCCCTTGAGCCTTGTCTTATCTTCTGACCTTCGACAGACACCGGAGTCACCATCGGCACTGTTGGATAAGCACTGGAAGGATGGCGCAGAACATTTTCAGAGGTACAATTCAGAATACTTAGTGGGTGGAGATAATGAGCTCATGCATCCACTTTCTGGGTTATTTTCCAATCCAGTGGTCGATAGGGATGAGTGCACTTCATTACCTGATAATTCACCGAATGGCATCTATTAAATGAACACGTTAAAAGACTTGTTTGCGAAAGATGTTCCTGGTAATTACGTCATCCACCTACTGAGATGTTTGGATGAGGGTCTGTCATCATCGCACAAGTCGGTTAAGTTCTGCAATGTGCTGAATGGTCACCTCTCTCCCCTGGAGGCTGATTGATGTCGGACATGTGGGAATTTTTGCCACCATCTTTTGAAACAAATGTGACAGACGGCAGGGTGTCGTCTGCTTCAAAGGGGTCACTTGATTAGCCTTGAAAAATATAGACATCTTTTTTTTCCCAACAGTATAGCACTCTGACAAAAATGAGATATACCAAACTGTTGAACTACCTCAGATTGCCTTTAAATTCTGATCACGGCCTTTTAGTATCGCAGACAGCATGATGATGTTCCTCTAAAAAAAAAAAAAAAAATGTCAGAAGCTTCTTAACTCCCACTGCCTCAGATAGTTTTATTCTTGTAAAGTGGAATTAATGTTTGCCTGTAGGTGCAGACATCTTTCTGAAATACTTGATGACTCCAATTTAATGTGAGGATTTTCATGCAGAGGAAGGGATTTGATGAGCGCCCGTCAATCGTCGGCCCCTTAGCATCACATGTGAGCATTATACTCCATGCAAATGATGCAACTCATTATTATTGTTATATTATCATCTATAATGGGATTATGCCTACAATAATGTTGGGGAGTGCAAGTTTCTAGTGTGATGTCCCCTCTGGAGATGTTCTGTAAAAAAAAAAAAAAAAAAAACGTCTGGGAATGTGTCTATATTTACCTTCTCCACATGACTGAAGGCTCTCATGCGCTCTTATGAAATATACTGCAGCGATTCATGCACCCCACTGAACTATGACATTTGCAATGATTGAAAATTTTCATCAAATTTATTGGTACCCGGCTGTTATTTTTATGTGAGCGGTCATAAGGGCGATCCGTGCAGACCCTCCAAATGTTAGCTGACCTGGAAGATGGAAACACAATACTTTGGGCATCTCATACTAGGGCCTGAGCTATTAACCCTGAAATAAATGATTTTTGTATTATTATTCAAAATAAACTATATCTCTTTTTTTTATTATGAAGCTGTTTTTTAATGTAAAATGTGATTGCTTAAAGATCTTTCTTTTTTTTTTCCCCACCAGTTGAGAGTAATACATCAAACTCTGTCACATGAATTCGACCATTTCCACTTTGAGGCTATTCAGGTGAGTGACTGCAGGTACAGAAGTGAGAAAATGTTTTAAAAATCCACCATCTATTTGTCATCCTAATAAGTTTTAATGTGGACATAAAACTAAGTTGGATTTAAAACACATCCAAGAGCTTGCCCATCTTTAGTTTCCCTTATATTAGAAAAATCTCCCTCACAGCACACCACCAACCAAAAAGGTCTTCAAATATGTTTACGCTGAAATACTGACATCTCAATTTACTTGCAATTGTACTTTCTCAAGTGTGAAATTTGGTCCTGTTTAGTTCAAAACAAAGCTTCTTGCCGTTTTAGTGGCAGAATTGAGCTGCATGGTACAAGCTTAGCGCAACATATTTCTTTATGGCCACTTTAAAAATATTGACTGTGCATATGCAACATACAATACTTTGATTTCCAA
The DNA here is from genome assembly GCF_024217435.2 of Syngnathus scovelli. Classification (NCBI taxonomy): domain Eukaryota; kingdom Metazoa; phylum Chordata; class Actinopteri; order Syngnathiformes; family Syngnathidae; genus Syngnathus; species Syngnathus scovelli. The sequence continues at coordinate 18,969,842 of NC_090849.1, forward strand.
TCATTTGTTTTCTTCCCAATTAGTAACCAATGTTTGTTTTGCTTTTTTCAAATGTAATAACACAAAAATGTGTATACATACATCATCAGACTCGATAAAAGTACGAATTATTTGAATTGTGCGCTTAATGAGTTTTTCCTTTCTTCACTTAAATGATGTCGTTCCCAAGATTCCAATTATCACATAATTGCTATATGCGTTATTCTCATTGACAAAATAGATTCTATTACTCTCGTCTCTTCACTTGGAAAGCTCTTACTGTACAAGTGAAAAGTCCCAGAAACTGGTATGGACACCCACAAGAACATTCTATTCCTTAGTGTAGCCTCCAGCAGAGCAAAAAGTACAGGCAGCTCTTTCCTCAGAGAACCTCTCTTACTTTGGCTTCAAAAAGCCTGACATCTATTCTATATTTCATAGGAGGCTTTAGAAGTCTCTCTTTAGATGCAGCTTAGGCTTATTTGCAGTCAGTTCTGCTGGAGTCCTATACACTAACCTTTGTGGTGAGGGGGGAGTTCTTCTTGCTGTACTGCGAGCTCCTGTTCTGCTATTGGAACTTTTTGTATGTGTTACTCACAATGCATCGTGACCTCTTCGGTCACAGTCTTCATGGCAGTGCTGACACATACCTGACTGACATCATACTTTATTCCTTGTTACGATCTTTCTTTTGTACATACGGTAGAGTGAGGGAAATCATTATTTTTTTCTCATAAAAATAAGTGAATTTTATTGGCATTCATTAATTATGGTAATAGAATGTCAGTCAAAATACATTTGGAAACTTCATAGTAAGGTAAGGCACAGTTGTGTTCTTTTCGTGCCACACAAACATCACATTGCCTTCTTGCGTCACACACTGCAGGTATCTTTTGTTTTTCTGCTCTAAATTAGCCCTCAGTACGGCTTTAAAGACACTGGAAATTTTATAGTCCTTTGAAATAATAAATATCCATCCATCCATTATCCAAATTCCAAAACACATTTTAGAAACGTTTTGTTGTTATTGTTTGTGTGTACTGATATTTATAAGGGGCAGTTTGGCTGCAAGATGGTGGGAGGGGAAATTAGAAATCATGATGTTTCCCTGGAGTGGTAATAATATTTTTTCCACACTTTACCGTGGATGAAAAAGAACTATACACAGTCTTTAATTGGCAACCTCGCTTCAAAGCATTAAATTGCTCTTATTTGCTCAGCATGTCTCCCTCAGTGGGAAGAAGGACCATTACTGGTGCTTGTGCTCTTTTCAAAACAATCCAATTGACATTGACAACTGCAAATCAATCAATACATGTGACCGATGAAGTATAATATCTCACAAAGGTCAAAATATCATTACCATTTTTTGTAAACATGTTTTTATGAAATGATATGTACTGTGCCTTCAAAATGAGCACAAAAGTATGTTTACTAAAAATGCTGAATTTACGCACACTTATCACTTTGGGGTATCCTCGCTTTTCTTGGAGTTATTATATTGAATTTACACAAAATAAGCTTACATTGTTGCAAAGTGGCGTTTATTTCCCCCCCATGAGAAGATATAATCAAATGTGAGGGCTGAGGCGCACCACCTTTTGTGAAATACTTAATACAGTGAACTTCTGTAGTTGACCGATCATGACATTTCCAAACCGTTTCGACTTTCATTTTCCCACTAGAATATGTGAGGCTACTCCGACTTGTATTCAAGCTACACTTATGAAAAATAGTAGCACAGAAGCTCAACCCCCTAAAAAGAAAGTTGTAAGTTGTACAGAAGGCCTCCATTGATTTCTCATCCATCATGCATGAAGGCCTTCCCCTTCAACATGTTTGCAAACATCTCCACGGTGGAGCTCCACTTGCCTCTGAGGCTTTTCCTCCAAGGTCCGATTTTTGGAGCTACTGTCACACTATACATATATAAATACCGCTAACCACCATCATGCATGTTAAATGAAAAACTCTCTTAACAGTGTCAAACAAACTCAAAAGCCCACTAAAAACAAACAACCAGGCTTGAGTCCTTTTATGGAAAAGAAATGTCACAACAGTGTGAATGGCCATAAAAATATGGTTCTCATCTCAAGTTAATTGGGAAGTATAACAATATTGACAGTGATTTATAATGACACCGTGATGATTTATTCAGTATATAAAGTGTTGATTTGCGTCCAATATTTTCTGGCCAAATCCTACGACCAGTGCTGTCACACTGCAGACAAGTTTTAGCTGTTGCCTGCTACCTTGCTTGTACTAGTGTCCACACGTGTGCACATAAATTAAAATCATAACTTTAAATTAAAGCCTCAGTCATCATACATATAGCAAATCATACAAAGTGTTTATGCACTACACAAGTGTCCCCAAGTAAACCAGCGTTCAGGGTTGTTTTTCCTCATGCGTGAAATATAACTAGGACGCTGTCAAGCCCTCCCTGTCGTTTTTCACATCAGTCGCAAACTGTGTTGACCTTGACTAAGAGAAGAAACATTATAGCGTACTGGACGTCATGTAGTGATTGATTGGTCGCCCATCGGTCTAAGCCCGGTGCAATTCCAGCGTCATGTGTCGTACTGCACACTTTAAGCGTTGTCAGATTAATGTCAGAGAACCGCTGTATATTACACTAAATTTCCCATCACCTGTATGGACAATCAATTCCTATTTTATGGAATGTGCTGAGTTGGCTTTTTTTTTAATTTATTTATTTATTTATTTATTTATTTATTTATTTATTTATTTATCTGTTTATTTATTTAATATTTATATAGGGCGGAGGTTAGGTAGGAAGATTATCACAGGATAAAATAGATAAGTTCAACAGAAATGTTTAATATCAGCAACTATTGTGAAGATTTGCATCTTTTGATTTTTCTTCTTTGGCTTTTTATGATGAGTAATGAGTAGTTTTACATTATTTTAGTTCTATTTTTACTGTGGTTAACATCTTCTACAACATCTGATGGATAATGATGTTGAAATGCCTTGCCTGTGTGGCTTTTAAAAGCTTTATGGACCCGGAAGAAATTAATTCACTCAATATGATTTCCTATGGGAAGAAAGATTTGAATTTAAAACGACTTGTAAGTCATCCTGCATCACAGAATGGATTATATTGGCCTTTGGAGCTTCCACTGTATTATTTTTATTTCATTTTTATTACAATTTCCATTTATTTTCCAGGTGGTGACACTCTTAAAAATGGGACTGGTGGACAGTTGGGAACTTTGCAGATAAACATGCCGACAGTGGCCATCCATCTCCCCCAGTCAAAGGAACCTCCACCCATTTATTTTCTGCCACCCTATCAATCTGTGTCACACACATGCACACACACACACACACACACACACACACACACACACACACACACACACACACACACACACACACACACGCATGCACACACACACATGCACGCACACACACACACACACACACACCATATGCATTGAAAAAGCCTGAGATCTAAGATCGTGACTCACTAGCAATCTTCAGTGATGATTCAGGTCCTAGCTTTCCGTGTTCTCTCGGTGTGTCTGAGTATGTCTAATACCATAAGTACACAGCCAAGTTATGTAATATTCAGTAGCTTATTAATATGGCAATAGTAAACTCCCCTGTGGCGCACATCTCCAAGTCCTCTTATGGTTCCATGTGCTGACAATGCGACTCTAAAATCCCACTCGCATGACAAAGGATACCTGACCTATTGTTTTTATGCTTGTTCAGCCTCACCATAAATGCACTAGCATGCTGGTGCCTTAGTCTGTCATAGTCTTAATCTGTCATCTTGTTGCCCTTTGTTTCTCTCTGTGGCATTCCACAAGGATCGCTCCTTGATCCTTTTATGTTTACCAATTGGATGTTGGGAGATAATGTTGCATGGATGCAGAATACAAATCATTTTTTTTCCTCAAATAGCAGTCTGCCTTGATTCTTAATGTTTCTGTATGTTTCTTATTATAAGATTTAAACTCCTGTTACACTTGACATGAAACTTGTAATGAAAAAGTGACCTCCAGCCTGTATGCAATTTCAAACCTCATCATTGCCTGCATCCACGTCACATTCACACTTGGCTACAATTGAGCCCCAGTGATATACTGTAGTAGATTCGGCTTTTTCGGACAGATGACTTTCATGTTGGTGATTCCAGGAAACATCTGGTCATGTGGATGTACTTATAACTGTGTCACTCTTGTGTGTTTAAATGTTGCTGCGTGTCTTAAATGTGCCCAGAAGTCTTGCCTGGCACGCTGACAAACTGACAGACGATGACATGTTGAAAATTGCTTTTGGAGCACCTGTATGACCCATCTTAACCAGGAAGTGATGGGCACAGCAGGCCCTGCATGTATTGTATGTCACTCAAATGCATGAATTTGAGCTCAATTCTATGTATGAACTACATATATGTGTATATATATATATATTCAGGACCTATTTTCCCAAGTGTGCCCAAAATCTCAGAGAAAACTATTTTCTCCTGTAGTCTTCTTTGAGCCCAATTCCATGTGACATCGTCCTGAAAAGAGTTTGCCTTGAGTGACACGGAGATGATTACCCAAGAGTACATGTCATTCATAACTGCAGTAACGTCAGCCTTCTTCTGCCGTGTGATAACTTAATTGTATTCACAAATTCATCTGTTAGTGGTCCTTTCTCATTATTCTTTCTAGCACATCAGGTTTTAATAATAATAATTGATAAGCCTTCTCAAACAGACTCATCCTTCAAATAAACGCTTCTCTCTCCCGCTGGAGCATTATGCAAACTTTTCTTCTTTCCCCTCATGTGAACCTTAGCCTCTGTCCCATCCACTCCTCTCTCTATTGCCATCATCTCCTGCTCCTCCTCTTCCTCATACCTCCCTGAAGCATCCCTCCCATGCACCTGCCATCAAGTGTGAAATGAGAGCGCAATGAGTTGACTTTCAACGCAGAGGGGATAAGCGTGATTGGTCTGTCACAGGAGAATGGTCGCAACTGGCTTGCCTCCTCCCCCCCACAAACGTGAAGGCCATCATAGACCAGTTCCAAGAATCCAGTCAATCCACCACAGAAAGATGAAGTGCAAGTCGCTAATCAATCAAGACATACCAGAGTTACACCAACTGCTATTCTGCATTGCACACAAACACACTAACGATGCATTTGAGGTCCATCAAGATGAGTTTACCCCGGTGTGAAGGAGCATCCCAAGCAGTAATAAATATCCATTAGAGGGTCTGACGCTAACAAGTCTTGACGTGAGGGTGACGAGGGGGTACAGCGGCGGCGTGGTTGGACTTTCTGCCTTTCGCCACCTGCGGCGTCTGTCCCACTGATCAATGCGCCACTTTCACGGCTCTAAATGAATCCATCTGTGTTCTTCACCCGAGTGGGAGTGTTGCAACCAATTACCAGGAATGAGAAGTAATGAAGTACAAGTACTCTAATTTAAAGACTCACATTTGACAGATATTTTCTTTTCCTTACCTACCTTTTCAAAATAGTGCTGAACCGTTCATCAACTTTAAATCGACATTGCGATGTAATAGAATACACTTTTCTCCAAGGCTGCATTTTTGGAAGACTTTGTCCATTTTTAGATTCATGTATATTATTTATAAAGGAGCTTGATAAGTTCTTATGTGAGGTTTGCCTCATTTTGAGAGTGTATGTTTGAGAGTTGTATCTCGGTCATGGCGAGGGATTTAACATATCATCAGCTGTGTCCCTTTGAATCATTGCGAGTTTGGGCCTTTTAACACTCGACAGCCTCATCAAAGGTGGCCAGCTACATGGCCATCACACCCAATCATGAAAATTGCCTCTGTTTAAATGGCGCAGCCCCTCTCGGTGGCTTCTCAAGTGGGCCTTGGTGAACGGGTCATTTTGGCGCTCTTTGAACCTTGCACGGGTCCTCGCACTTGATCCATATCAACTGGCTGCTTGATTCGCCCGCTTCACACACTGATTTAATTGCCTGCTGCAGAGCCTGGCCATGAATCTTTTAGCAGCCTGATGGTGGAAGAAGTTACAAGACAGACTTTCACATTGCTGATTATCTGCTGTGCTGTGTTGTACCTATAACCATCAATACTTCTTTTACTGGAGGCCATTTGTCAAAATTTGGAGTTTCCTCTTTGCAGAGGTTCCACTTTTTTTTCCACCAGTGTGTCAAAAGCGGCCATAATTGTATGTGACATACACACACGCCGCCATGATTTAAGCTATTCACAAAGTCCGTCACGTATATTACATGTGAAGTAATTTTTGTTTTTTTCCTCCCTCTGCCTCACTAAAGCGTATCTGAAATGACATTGATGGATGTGCATGCTCAGTTCTGACAGTTGAGGAGAAGCCCACATTGCATTACCTGGAGGGATTTTTTTTTCATTAGTTTGTATTATATTTATTTGACTGCAGTTGCTACATTAGCACGTAATAATGATTCACCTGTCATTTACTTTCCAGTGAAGCACATATCTTGATTGACTGCTGGCTGGCTGATATTTGTGTCACAGGGGTGGAGAAAGACTAATTGATTCTCTTCCACAAGACGTCCCAGAAGAACAATGAATTATGAAGCACGATCCATAACTATTGGGTTTCTTGCACTGTGCTGTTGTGCAACAGAAACGTCTTTTTCTAAAATATCAAATGTGCAACAAATCGAAATGATCAGAGGCGTTCAAACCAACAGGAAAGCAGGCTGTCTGAAATAAATCGTGGTTTAAATCATCGATTTAAACTGAACCACAAAAAAGTATATAGTTAAATTACTTGAGGATACTTGGCTGACAAACGCGACACACATACAGGACGGCTCGTGTGTCGTCATCGCTGGGTCACGCGTGAATGATGGCGCGGTCGGTACGTAACGAAGCAACGAGATCATACATCAGCCAGTAAAGGACAACATTATCAGTATTAGAAAGTGATGGATGTGTGCCGTCGCTATGGCAGATTGATGATTTGTTCTGAGCATGTTTGATGGACTGACAAAGAGAACTGGCAAGCATACGTACTGTTCTCGGTTATAAAAAAGATTGCACACTATATGGGGGAAAAAAAAGCTTAAACTGGGTTTGAAAGTAAGGCTTCAAACTCTTTGTTTCTGGTTTCAAAGTAGGAGTTCAAACTAGGTTTAGGATTTCAAAATAGAGCTTTAATATCCCCCTCCCTCATCTTTTCGATTGTCTTTAATTGCTTTATACATTTATACACCACACTGTGTTTTCAAAAGATACATAAGCTTTTTTGTTTTTATTCTACTGCCCCTTAAACAGAAGTTTGGCGCCATCAATTCTGGCTCTCTGCCTGTTCTCTCATCTTAATCTGGGGAAGAGAATACACGCGCACACACACTGTATATGTGAAATCGGAGACAAGGGGCAAAGAAGATAAAGAAGCACAAAAGCACACAGGATGCTAAGGAAAAAGAAGAGGCAGACCATGGTGTATGGGATTAAAGTGACAAAGTAAGAATGGAGTCAGCATGAATGCTTTTATACATTATGCACCACGCTGTGCATTTCATGCCATACACTATTGACAGGAGCTACCGTGAATAGACGAATGTTCCCAATGCACATTGTGTCGTTGTGAGCCTCGGTTCCACTTTGGGGGATCAATGGGGTTTTTTTTTTAAACAGAAATTCTATTCATTTTTAATATCTCATACAAGAAAACTTAGGAAATTGCCCAAATGCAAAAACCTATAGTGGTATTAAAGTTCATTTTAGATGTTCATTAAAGAAAATTGGATTGAGTGAACATCAGCAAGAACCTTTTAATAATATCTGACATATGCTTGCCAAGGAATTTTCAAACCTAATTACCCCAGTCCACCAAAATCTTTGAACCAATATTCAAGCTTTTATGTTAGGTAATGAAGAAAATTTTTGATTTGAATGACACTAAACTCAATTTAAAATGTATAGAAGAACATGGAATCTACCAGTTGTAATTTTCCACTTAGGAAGAAACCATTAATTGAAGTTCAAGTTCAGCAAGACATGAACATATTTCGAATGATTTCTGACATGCTTACCGTGGAATCCTCCATTCCAAAACCAAGTCCAAATTTCAACGTTAGTCATGATTTTAGACACGTCAAAGCAAAAAAAGCCGATTGATTACGAACGAGTGGCTCAATGTGGCTTGGGGGAACTGAGCTGAACGGGTCCCCCTGGAGTCATTTCTGTATGTCAAAGTTGAAATGTATATTTTGAATACCGTCTGATCCGAAATGCCGAGGTCATCTGCTGGCTTCCTTTCTGCTTGAGCGCTCTGCTGGTTTCCCTTTCAAACATGTTTTCCTCCCTGTTAATCTTTGATGGCCTCTAAGGATGACACCCTTCCTCGCTTCCCTTGCTGCACACAAAAACATGCTTCAGCTTCAAAGTCAGAATCTCTTGAACAGAATACACTTCAGAATCTCTTGTTTTTATTTACCCTCACCACCCCCCACTTAACACACACGGCATTTAAATTATAGATGCTCGAATGCACGTGCGCCCACAAGGATGTTCTACCCTGAGCGCAGCTGATGTATTGGAAAAATTGAAAATATCTCAGAAACGTCTCCAAGGCCTCACTTGAGGCCAGCGCCTCCTTCTGCTGTACACTTCCTTATCAAAGTAGGCTGATATTTATACTAGCATCGTGCGCTACCTTTATTTTTTTATGTACACTGTGATATGTGTGTGTGTGTGTGAGTGTGTTGTTTCTCTTGGCATGTTCTATTCTCATATCGGATAAAAAAAAACAAAAAAAAAAACAGTAGCAAGACCAAGATATGAGCACCAGCACGGTGCCACTTGGCATCCAGACTGCTGAGAAATAAAGTCCAAATAGCAGGAGTAGAAGAAATACAAGAAGCCATGGACAAACATTCAACACAATTGCTCTTTTATTTGTGTCCCGCGACAGTGCAAACTGCAGGTTGCTATCTAATTGAGAACCGTTTCCCAATCACGGAGTCCCCGGCTCCTCAACAGGGTGTTAAACACACACACGAGGATGTGCAATCTTAAATAATAAACAGGCTCAACAATTATAATTGTCACCCCGACTGTTTTCCAAGCAGATTGGGGAGAAAAATCACTCATGGATCCCACGCGACAGATTAATTACGCCCAAATCAGCACAATATTTTATTATTATTACTCACAAACAAAATCCACAATGAAATGCAACTGACTAACCAATCCTCAACAAACAACTATTCAGGCCATCCAAATACCAACCAAACAACTAACTATCACGACCAACACAACACTAACAACAAACTAAGAAAAGATCTAATTAGTCAACCAAACAACTAAGTAGTCAAACTCAAAACAAACTAGCTAACTAACCAATAAAAAACAAACATAACCCAACTAAATAACAAACAAACCAGACAAAAACAACTAACTAATCTAACAGCCAGACATGTAACAAAATAATTAATCAAACAACCAATACCGTAATGCACAAAACAAACAACTCGGCAAACATCAATCAAAACTCCAAACAAACCATTCTCCACAAAACCAAACAACAAACTAACCAACCACCTAAGATAACAATAAAACACTCACAAACTCATCCAACTAACAACAACACACAAAGAACTACAAAATACCAGCTGAACAAACAATCCACCCCAAAAAGAACAAATCCACCATACTAACGACTAAACTAACAAAAACCAGTGAGCCACTCTTTTGTGTCAACATTTTGGTTGTACAGCTTTTGCATCTCATGTATTTCAACGGTCCAGAATACATGTGCCTCTCAGAAAGAACCACTGATGCGTTTATAGCGAGGAAGCTAAAGATGAAGGTGGTGGGATAACGGCCGCATAGCGCACAGCGGGAGTGCAGGATGAAGTATATCCGTGAGAGCAGATGTCACACTACATATGACGTAAAAAGTCGTATGTGGGATGGCACTTGCACCAACATGCTGTGGATTAAACATCAAGCAGCAGAAGAAGGATTAGCACACAGCGGCCACCCACTCGCCGGATATTAAATCTTTCCTTGCAATTCTTGCTCCTTTAGCATGTATTAATTAGATGTTTGCCTCTCTGAACTTGGTCCTGTATATTAATCGTTAATCAGATCAGGGCGCTAATTGTGAAAAACGGGCAACATAAAAGGAAATTCATAGAAAGAAAATGTTAAATATTTATATTTCTTGCAAGGTGCTTAAATCGTTGTTGTTAATTATTCCGGGAAATCATGAACACGACTTCACACAGATTAACATCATTTTAATTAATAAATTATAATTAAAGACAATTTGAGCACATTTGTTTTGCAAGTGTGGAGCCCTTTGCATTAATCAGTACCCAATAAGACACTCACACACTTTGCGAGCCTACCACTAATTTGTTTAGCAAAAGTGCAAGCAAAATATCACAAACGACTTCCAATATTCCCACAAGTGACCTAGCGTGCGTGTGTGTGCGTGTGTGTGTGAGCGAGCGGCGTATAGGAGGAGAGTGCAGCATGTGTGACGTCAGTGGCGGGCAGGGGGCCAGAGTCAGAGCGCCGCCTGCGTGAAGGCTCCGGTCGACGAGGTCATCGCTCGCTCTGTGCAGCAAACAATGCAGCTCACCAGGTGGAGGTTCATGCTGCATGACAATGGATGTGTCACGTTATGCGTTACGTTATGTTGTGTCCAATTTGGAAGGAGGAATTGTTGCTTGAGCTTTACTGTAGCTTGTTCATGTTTTTTTTCTCTTGTAGCAAAGAAGCATCTTCTTTCTTTTATTGACCGTCATCCCAGTGCATACTGGTCGACATACACGCTGGGATCACTTAGTAGAAAGTACATTTGTAACCTGGACTTTCCGTATTTCTCCCTGAGCAACTGATTTTTCTCTCACTTGCAAAAGTATTGGCCTTCCTCGTCATCCGGTCCTCAGCGTAGATAAAAGAAATAATGAAATATTGTCCTGACAAGCTCACTCTGATTGAAGACTTCAGGGAGGACTCTGAGCCCCTTCTCCAATGGAGATGTTCCAGACCGCAAATAATTAGCATGTGCATGAAAGCCACTACAGGCAAATTCATGACGTGGTGAGTGACTGCTGTTGTGGAGGGAATTAGAAAAGCTTCGCTGTTGTGCACACGCTTTGACCAACAGCGTGTTCCGCAGGTGCTTCCTTTTTGTTGTTGTTTGCCCCCCCCCCCCCCCCCCCTGATTGGTCTCTTCATGAACTATAGGAGAATCAATTGCACAATAGCAGAAACAAGGCATTGCTTTGCTTGCTTGTCAAACTGTCTGAGTACAGACAACTACTGCCGTGTCCAATTGATTGGCGACCAGTCTCGAGTGTACCCGTCCACTTGATCAACGTCTGCCGGGATTGGCTCCAACTCACCTGCTAGCTTAATGAGGATAAGCCCTATAAAAAATGGATAGACGTGAAGCCAATATTTTGATTCCTCAAGTCAATTTTGGCTCATTTGTCAAAAATCGTGACCTCTGAATCACTTTTGATACCTTAAAGGTTCCGTTGAAATGTGACTTATTAGGAACAGCGGCTTTGTAGGTGGCCCAGTGGGTTGCACCCTGACCACATCCTGTGCTAGATCATTCCCAGTGGGTCATTTCCCTTGTTGAACTTTGCCAAGGATCCACATCTTGACTAAATTTTATTCATCCCTTGGGATTGCTTCCTCTGGAAATTCTGGTTCCAGTAGCTTGTACAGAACTAGTACGAACGAGAATATTGCACATCACTAACAAACAAAGCGGAGAGCAATAGATAAAAAAGTGTAGCGTGCAAAATAAATAATAACAATAATAATAAATAATTAAAATAAGTAATAAAGTGTTGAAGGTTTTTGGTATGCCAATCATGTGAGATCTCCCTTTGTCCCGGGTCCTATCAGCTCCTTCCCCCAATTGATGAAAGTACGTCTCAATGGATAATGAATAATTCCAGATTTTTTTTTTTTTTTTGTTAAGCCGTGTTGAAGTGAAAATGGCATCCTCGCTCTTTATAGAGCAGCATCGCAATCAACGTCGCGGCCGCCTTCTTGAAAATGTCAAGATGATCCGAGCGTGAGCCCTCGTGTGTCACTCCAAAGTTCTTATGATGCAGCCGTTGCGTATGTGTGTGTGTTTATCTGCTTGTTAGGAAGGACCTGCGCGCATGAGGTCATCATCTGCCTATGAGCAGCAGAACGGTCACCTCATCGATCTCCACCGCCTCAGGCCCCTTCAGGTAAACTGTTGTTGCCTGGAGCGGCTTTCTCCCTCTGAATAAGTCCAATTACTGTGGATGGTCATTCTGATCAGGTCAAAGATGAAATGTTTTGAAACCAAAAATCTTGTTTTCCCACTTGCGCTGAAGTCACTTTTTAATGCACCCGGCTTGCGCCCGTTCTCCCTTCCCGACCTCTAATCTAATTATTGCATCTTTATTCATATATGGAAAAAAACTGCATTCTAATAATGCAGTATGCCCCCCCTAATCAAACCCAAATGTATTCTCAAAAATGTATTTTTCATCTAAAATGACATTTTGTCATATTCTTCTTCTCTCCTGGGTGTGCATCATGAATGAATATTCCCCACTTGTCACACGCAAACGGTCCAGTTGTCCACCCTGCAACTATTTGCTTTTTAATGCCGTCGCCTCTTTGATGTCACTCGATAATTGCTCCGTTTCACAAAGTAGAAAGCAAAGAGGCCCTCTCATCATTCACGAGATGCTGCTGTATCCATGGCAACCAATTTGTTACCTCCCACTGCAAACAATTGTTGATTGTACCTTTGGGAGGAACATGACTTTTCTCGTAAAATTATAAACCTATGTATTTATCGACACAATACTACACTCTTTGATTTTTCTGAAATATATCAAATTCCAAGAATTCCTGCTGTGGCAGGATTATTGATTGTCATTCTCGTGTGTCCACATGTTAGCATATTCCATCAGCGCGGAAGGAGCCACATGACGAATGACGATGAAAAATTCCAGGTCATGCATGCCAATCGCCTTCACACTCCATTGCAACAATGAAATTGGCCATCTCACATATTGCACTTATTAGCATTGGATAGCGCCAAATGTAATTACAGCTGCCGTCTGCGGCCCGACTGTGCCAGCCCGCTCTATCAACTTTATTGTATCTCTGGCCGGTGATGATTTATTTCTATTTTCTGGACGGGTGGTGGTACGGCCAGCTCTGTTAATTCTCCCAACTGGACTTATTATTTTTTTTTCCTAGTCGTTCTGATGATGGGAAAGTGCTGAGGTGGTGGAACTTTCTTTCTTGGTGACAGTGAAAACTGTTTTCGAGCAATATTACGCTGGTGACAGGGCGATGACTCAGGGCGAGCGACCCGAGTGCCGTTGCAGTGTTGGACATGCGCTCAAAAGGATGATGGATGAAGCACAGTTGGGCGTTTTATTGTGTTAGATTGCTCTCTGGATGTTCTCCACGCTTCTGGGAAGGCTTTTTAAAAGATGTTTTGAGTGTACTTAGAATTTATTTTTGCAAGTCTACCACTTCCCAAAAGTGTTTGATGGGGTTGAAGTCAAGTTCTTCTAGCTCATTTTACGCCGTAGAATAGAAAAGAGTCTTTCCCAAACTGATATTGCTTATTGCCTTCTGGCACTGATGCTGGTTAGTCTAGTCATAACAAACTTGAATTTGAAGCTAGATGATATTTTTTGTGAGTTTAACTTGTCCCCTGAGCTTGGCAATTCTCTGAAAGGATTTTTTTTCTTCCCCAAACAGTGCTGTCTTTGTTTGTACTTTATTGGCAAAAGTGACATTTTTGAAATGCCAAATCCTCCACCGAGTTTTACTAAGAGTTTTCACTTCCTCTCAGGAGACTGACAATGAGGATTTCTAATTGAAATTCAGAGCGTAATGTTAAGGTAGGCAGGGGGAAGTTGCTTCGAAAATGCATCATCGCTCATCACAATTCTTCCTGCTGGCTCTAATAAACTTCTAGGCAAGTAAGGGTGTTCAGTGAAAGGTCATGCTTCATTTAAAATCAGGTAAAATCCAATCAGAGAAAGTGCACAAAATATTATTTGCTATTAGTCGCAGCTTTGTGTGCATAATTCATATGATGTATTCAAACAGCATGCAATATCGACTGCATCCTTTTTCTGTACGTTCCACCTCGAGTGTTTTAACACAGCTGGAGCTACTTCATCTGCAGGAAAATTCCATTTCCAGCATGCAGCCATTGATCACATCCGTACTTTAATAATGAGCATGGCGGGCACTCATATGAGACCATTTGAAATGTGCCCGATCCCAACTATAGACTTGAAAAAAAATAATGCATGGTAACCGCCATCTTGAACAATCGCAAAAAAAAAACTAAAAAAATCCAGTCAGATTCCAATGGCTTCATGTAAATCACACAATGCAATGACATCATCCATTTTGATCACATGATTTTTCTACGAAAGGACACAAAGCTGTTTGTTCAAGCCCATTGCCATAATTACAATCTTTATTTCCATGCGTGACACTGTGACCGTGCGACAATTCAAATGAGGCCTCGGGGTCATAGGATAAACTTTGTGGGATTAGGCGTGACCCCATTCATCCTCCACTCACTATTCAACTCCATGTGGTGTTTATGTCGAGGGCCAACCTTTGAGATAACAGTATTGAGCCACTTCACCCCGGCGTATCTTAATTCAACAATTTCAACTTTTTACTGAATCAAATCACTTTATAAAGGGATTCATAATTTAACAATCACAATTCGTCTTGTTTCTTACTTTTTTAAATTAAATTCTCAATCAAATTGCCACTAAATAATTAGTAAATTAGATCATTTTTAGCCACTTCCTCACAGCCCTTCTTGATTTATTATCCTTAAAATATGTAGACAATATATTTAACTGTATTCCAATAATAAATTTGAAACAATTGCGATCCTCCCACATTGTGTGCCAGTAATATATTTTACCATTATAATATTTCCACTTGTCTCGTTCATTGTGTTTGCTCCGTCGAACAACAAAAGCTGTGATGTCGGCCGCATTCAAGTGGTTTGACTCACGTTTGCGTACAGTGAGCATGTCCACTCAACTCAAAGGTAGCAAATCAAGTGATTGCCACGCAATTGTGTTGTACTTTAACAAGAGACACATTGTCTTTTTTTTTTTCACACTTAAAAACAGTTCCCAAGTGTCTTTTGGTCAAATTACACAAATATAACACTTCGAGTAACAACCACTTGTCACTCTGTTGAAATCGCTTGGTTTTAGGGGCAGAAGGTCAGTCAAGGACAGTTTACAAGCTTTCGGATGCTGCCGCTATCATGAGGACAAGCCCAAAGACATTTCCACACGGGTTTAACTGCAGCTTTAAAAGCTAAATAGAAAACGATAGCCATAAAAAGCGTAGCCTGCTTTGTATTTGCACCGAATGGAGGCTGCTTTGTCTCATCGGTGGCAGCCCAATTATTGTCCGGTAGAAAACGGCTTCTCTCGCCCCAAACGCTTTTCGTTTCCTCTTTGAAAATTAACCAGCTGTGATGATTGCTTCCATTTCCCATTTGCTTTGGACTGCGATGATTGACAGCTCCACTTACGTACATCTGCGCCGCTGTTGTTTCGGTCCCCTGTGAGGCCTGCAAGTTACCTTTGAAAAAATATTTTGCATTCCGCCATTTTAATGAAATTGGCTTTCTCATCTGATGGACTATGATTTTTTTTTTTTTAACACAGACCAATGATGGAGGGACGAAATAAGGACAGACGGACGAGGTTACCCATGTCGTGGACGAAGACTGGACGGGCAAAGTTTGGTAAAGTGCCCACCTGTGATGAAATGCACAACAAAATGTACATAATAATGTGCATCCATATCAATCTGTGTAGTTGACACTTAGCACATTTAGTACATTAGGAGTAAATCTCATTCTAATGGCACATAGATTATACTTGATGCACTGACTCTGCAAATAGCAGCATTACGTTTCTCCCGAGAGTAGATAATTAATGGAAAGCTGGCACACATTATGGAAATGCCCGATATAGATCCGTGCAGTAGCCATTCCAGACATTTTTAATCTTCCCTCTTTCCTGTAGGCAAAAAACAGATTGGAAAATTTTGAGAACGTTTCCCCCCTTTCTTTTTTTTTTTTTTTGCTAGAACGACGTCTGGATTTATTCACTTCAACTTTTTTGTAAGTTATTTTGACATAAGACATGACAGTGATGATTAAGTTTCTCGAACATCTTGCTGTATTTTTTAGTATTTCATTTTTTATATTCCTTGTTGACCAGGTAAAATAACACTGTTTACCTAGCAATTTTGTTTTCATCATTACACATGATGCTTTTTTTTGGGCAGTGTTGAGTGTTTATCTCTGTGCAGATACAGGCACAGCATGGCGGAGTTTATAAAGGACATTTGAAAACACAGCAGACTTGATTGGCTGCCACTCGCACATATTTCAATACACTCCGAGTCGCTAAAGGGCATCTCATCAAAAATATTTTTTATTTATGACTAAGATTGCTCAACTCCCTCCGCTCTCAACTGGCTGTCCAAACATTATTATAACAAGATATTCTCAATTGCTCTTGAATAGCTTCTGGCTCTCTGTGGACAACATGCAAAGGACTTCTTAACATTCAAGGTGAGCGCTCACTCGACAGTCTCAGAAAGAGAAAACAAGTACAGAAAGGTCAGGAGTTCAGGGCAGGCAGACAGCCAGTGGCTCTTGCTCTTCTCTGGCCTGTTTTTATTTATGGCAAGTGGCAAGTGGATGAGATGAAGGAAGGAGAGAAAAAGGTTAGGAGTGAAAAATGGAAAATAAAGAAAGCGTGCAAAGCTGCTTTTACTAAAAGGTTTCAGGGAAAAAAAGGCATTAGTCACCGACAATTTATGCAATCTTTCCAATTTTCTTGCCGCTTCTCAATCGTACGAATAATGGTCTGACCAGGATTTGTTCTTTGCTAAGTACATATAAATTGTGCAATGACAAAAATTATTATCTGTATCCTACTCGACAATGGAGGAAAGAGTGAAAGAACTAAAAGACTAATCGAAAGCTTCTGACCAGTACGAAAAAATAATTACATACGCTTCTCCTCAAGAAGGTCGCGGGCGTGCTGGAGCAGCCTGAACCACTCGCCAGCCGATCACAAACCAACTACAGTAAAGAGAAATTAAAATGCCTGAACAAAACAAAAAATGAATACCAGAAAGTACATCTAATTGAAATCAGTCAAAATCATGCTCCAATCTCCGAAGGTTAAATATTGATCACCATTGTGATCATTCAAGTCACAAGTAACATTTTCCAAGGCCAAGAGACACGATGGGAAACCCCCCCCCCCAAGCTCTGATCAAGGCTAGCCGGCTGGACCACATCCATGCTTCACGCCACATCTCCTCACATCATGCCATCGTCATGAATAGTGCACAGGAGCGTGTCTATCCTCACTTAAAATATGTTTGACCTTAATGCTATCTTCTGTATACAATGCACACGCATTTCTGTTTGCGCAAATTGCCACGCATGACTAGTCACCTCATTACATGGACTATAATTTCCCCTTACACACGTATAACACGGTTGCACGTCCCATATCATCCCCCCTGCTAAATGGCGTGGCCGGAGGATCATAGGATAAGCCCCATGGCATCTAATTGGCCTCCTTTAGAGACTCTGCGCACACATGATGAAGTGTCAGCCCACTCTCAGGCTGTGGAAATGTGCCGCTGCAAACGTTCTGTGACAGAGACTAATGGAGAGTCTTTGCCACAGGGATCGCTGCTGAAGCCCACGAGCATCAGTCAGTATTGAGTCGGCAACACGCACACGCATGCGCGCGCACACGAAGGAAGTTACTCGAAAACAACACTGCAAAGATAGTGGAGGAACTAAATCATTGCTCTGTATTCAATCTAAAATTCTGCATCTAAAAGAACTTGATGAGCGGTACAATGTGATTTTCATTGAAATTGCAGTGACGTCACTTTGCGTTACCGTGCCAGCCTCAGCATCTTATTGCCGACATAATTGAAGGCAAAGGTGACTCAGAGGATACGCATGCATATGTATAAAAACAAGGATGTTATGCATGCAGTAATGGCAGCTGGCTTATAAACGCTAAAAGCACTGATTAGTGGATTTTAGTTGGGTGGGGAAAGGGGACGGAAATGAAACATAAAAAAATAATAATTTTAAACATGGCCCTGAAGCCAAAAACTGTCATAAAAAATGAACCTGTTTACAGGACACAAAAGTGCAACGCAAGAGCTGGCAGCGCATGACAGCTGATTTCATTTTAAGGTAGTAAATCAAAAGCTTGTAAGGTGCATGATGATGAGCAATGGTGATGATGCAATAGGCCAAGCGACGTTTCCTCACCAAAATGCCTTTGTCTCTCATCCGTGGACCAGAAAAGGGGAAAGCTGCCTGAGCTGATGAAAGACCCAAGTGACTTTTTTTCTTTTTTTTTTACTTTATCGTGCATTTACCACTTATAATATGTTTAGTCGAATAATTTTAAATCCAGAAAGTAGAAACCCTGACATAGTTCGGCAACCAGCAGCTCCATGGAGCTCGCTCGTTTACCTGCTGTGTAGGGGAATTTTTTTTTTTCTAAAGTCAGTCTTTCATTCCGTTGCTTGAGGCTGTTTTTCAGTGATAACTTTGCTTCACACGTCATCCTGTTACAAAGATAGCTCGTGCAGGTCGATGCAAGTGAGTGCACGCTTGTACTGTACATGCACCATCGCTCTCTGACATTATTTAATGCGCTCAACATGAGAAAAGATTAATTTTCCAGCCGTGGCGCACTGCCTGCTTTTTGCCATGCGAGTGAACGTATGGAAACCCAAATTGGCCCACTTGAATCTCAGAATGAATTGTCAAAATCATTCTCTTTGTTGTCCTTATGCCATTAATTATTACTATTAATATATTTTTTATGACTCGTAAACTTGTCCTGAAACTTTCTTTTAGGCTGAAGGGAAGTACAAAGCAAGTGAAATCTGTAATCTCTGCATGTGGGACCTCTTTGGGTGAACAAGGGACTTCATGCGACCACCTACCTATTTTGTAACAATAATCCCACAGTGGGTGGGATTACTGCAGTCCTACATCACAAAACCTGCAAGTACAAGATTACAGTAGCTCATCCGTACAATATAATAATGATGATGATAAGCCCTCATCTCATCTCTCTGAGAGCCACATGGTAGTGATCTGGATGGTATTCTCTTTTGTCCGACAAATGAAAAATATACCCGAAAGTCCATGCACGATCAAGCGCTCTCCTAGGCTGCTGTCATTTCAGTTGCGGGTCAGTAATTTCAAATAAATTTCCCCCATGAGCACTTTTGGATGTGCTGATGTCACTGCCACCGCCCAGTGAATGTAGATGAAGATGAAGAAGAGTTTTTAAAGGTGGCAGATATTTAATGCAAGTTTCTTTTTGTCTTATCTAGATGTGTCAAAAGACTTCTGATAGCTGTAGACCAATCGCTCAATACAGTGAAATTCTACACCATTAATCTACAACCTTAATAATATATGTTTTATTAAATTGGCCAGTGATTTAGTCCTGTGAAGACAAATTCAAATTTGAAATCTTAAAAAATGTCCCATTGCGAGTATCGTCTCAGTGATTGATTCTGAAGGCCCTGAACAAATTATATGGATGGAAGCTGAAATCTGATTGGACAAAAAAAGTACACAGACAAGTTTCAGAGTCAATGCAGCCAATAAATGCTTGGTAATGAAGAGAATGTAGCAGACTGCACTTCTGGGAATAAATTAATACAATTTCATGGAACAAATAGGTTTTGAATTAGGTTAGTCCTTCTGATAGTATTGATCCAGTTAGCTTTTTGCCCATGAGCGCCAACCATTGGACAATACATATGATTACAGAAGTATAAAATTTGTACAATCTTAATCCAGCAAAAGAGTTTGGAAGCTTCTAATGATTTAGCCATAATTTAATCAGGTAATGATATTTAAAGGCTATCCGTATGATGCAGTGCACTTCTCCAGCCACAATAAACACTTTGTCCTGGTCTTGTGGCCAGTGAAATGGATTTGGGGTCCCTTCAAAGAACTTTAGTCTTTTCAAGTGTATATGTGTACATAATATATTGACTATTGAGTGTGATGTTCTGCATCATCTCTGCCACCTTTCATCATTGTTTGTATGCCACAGGTGTCGTCTCGACATTGTGATGCCGTCTGGCTTTCCTCTCTTTCCCCGCCTGGTTCTCCCTCCCTCCATCTGTCGCTGACTCTTGATGCTTTGGCTTTGATTTGTTGCCATGACGATGAGCTGAGTAATCAACCGACCGCCCCCTGTGGGCTGTGTACATCTCAACTGGGGCTTCCTTCTGAAACTCGTGTTTCTGCTCATCCGCTCTAAGTGGATTTGCGGCCGGGTTGGGCGTGAGAGAGCAGAGTTACGCCAGCGGGGCTTTCCTGCATATTCTCATTTATCATTATTATCGTAGTGCTATACTTGGTGGCACGGTGATAATCGGTTTACGCATACGCCTCGCAGTTCTGATGTTGGCGGTTCAGATTTGTGCGTAGAGTTTGGATGGTCTCTTATACTGCCTCTTACTCCCCAATTCCCCAAACATGCATGTTAAATTGCTTTCTGTGTCCATATGTTTCCTGAGAATAGTTGGCAAGAAGGTCATCTGGGATATAGGTTCCAGAACACACCTGCTCCCCTACTGAGGGTCAGTGGTATGGAAAATGGATGGACAGATGAAACACTGTACTACATTTGGTACGTCTGTGCCTGAATTAGGCTTAAAAGAAGAGTTTTATAATATATGCTGCGCATTTAAAAAAAATAATTCCTGTTATTCATGTTAGACATACTGAGAGCTGCCTCTAATATTTTGCTGAACAATGCAGCCAAAATATTACAAACACCTCTCAATATGATGATGACGTTGATATTTGCAACACTTTTTGATTTTAGATTATTTTTCAAAGGATGTAAATCGCTTAAAATTTTATTTTAAAAATGTTTAATGATCATTACCTTTCTTTGGTGATATACTATTAGAATTATAGTCCATGAAGTTCCACTTTGTAACATTACCTTTCTTTGTTATTTAGCTGTTGTTATGTTGTTGCTGCTGCAATACCTGTGTGGAATACAATTCCTGAACTTTTTAAAAGGCTCCAGTATTAATGTTTTAAGTGTTTGTTATTATTATCATTACAAATGTACAGGAGTGTACCTAATGTGGTGTCTTCTATGTGTATTACGGGGACTACAACACACTCTCTGCTTCCATTCATTCCGTCTATTGTCACTTTCTTGTTGTTGTTGCAAATAGATACGGGAAAGTCTATGTTCTGTTTGTGTCTATTTGCAGACTGGCCTTAGATACGCTGCAGATAACATCATCATCCTCATCTTCGTCCTCATCATCAGTATGATAAATTGCTTTGCGCCCCTCCCTCCTCAAGCTACACTACACAAGATAAATGCCATGTGATGCATATGAAGATTTATGAGCAGAAATAAGTTAATAACCAGCCTGCCTCATTGCTCTCCTTGTTTCCCCCAACACGCTACAAAAATGGACTCAAGTTATCTTAATAAGGAATGACTTGGATTGCGTTTTATTGTTTCAGTGCTACAAAGCTCGTGATGTCGACCTGCATGACAGAAATGCGTGGATGGAGAGCACTTGGCAACACTGGGGCGCCATTGCAGACAGCCAACAAACACAGTGAGCACAACACGAGATAAACGCACGTATGAAGAGTCCTCACAGGCCTTGTGACACACAGAGACAGAACCTGAATTCAAGTCTGTGCATTTGGATGGTTTATCTTTTGAGTTTTGTTTCTTTTTGCCCTTTATACTGTCAGTAGACATGTCCTCTTTTCCTTTGCGTAAGTCCCCAACACGTGGTTGACCATGTGTGCTCATGGCACACTTTGTTAGGTACACCTGCACAAATTCAAGAGCTGTATCCCCCAAAACATTTGCCTTTACAAATGGTATTGAACAATTGTTAATTTTCTTTATTAAAACCTATCAAATATGAATATTTAACAAATAAATAAATCATACAAATTGTAATTAAAATAAATAAATTCAAGGATTTTTTTAAGTCAGAGAAAATAATTATTACATAAAATAAATAAAATTACTGTAGAGTTAAGTAAAGTAAGTTAAGGTTAAAAACTGAACCCTAAAATAAATTACAATTAAATTCAAAATTATAAATAAATAAATAACTACTAGCATTGGTGTTTAAATAATACACCTCTGGCAGAATGAATTGCATATGAATACAAATAATACAAGAATATAAAGATGAATAATAAATACATAACATCAATAGGTAATGATACATAACTAATAACAAATTATTAAATGAATGCAAGTCAGTGTCAGTTCTTTTTGTTCAACTTTAAACCTGCAGAGGAAGCTCTGGAGGGTCAAAGAATAAAAATACAGTTTGGTGTCAACTTTGATGCTAAAGGTGGAAGCTAAGCTAAGCATCTGGCTGGTAATCTGTATTCTTTTTAACGCACACAATGTGATGCAATGCTTACTACAAACACAGTATTAAACATGGTTAATACCAACAACTGAGATAAGGCTCTGATTCTGATACAGCTCTTGCATTTGGACGCCTGTGGACAGTGCAGTAGGTGCAATCTGATGGAGCGTTGCGTTCACGGCCTGTGGAATTTGCACTTGACAATCTTTTTGAAAGCACTTTGGAAGTCCTTGTTGAAGTAGGCGTAGATGATTGGGTTGAGCAGGGAGTTGGAGTAGCCCAGCCAATTGATGACGGCGCCCAGCCATTCGGGCATGTAGCAGCTCTCTCCGCAGAAGGGCAGCACTAGGGCCACGATGAAGAACGGCAGCCAGCAGAAGATGAACGTGCCCATGATGATGCCCAGAGTCTTCACCGTCTTGCGCTCTCGGGCCAGCGCCAATTTGCGTTTGGCACCGCAGTTCCTCTCGCTGAGGTTCTCGTGCGAGGATGACTGCGGGGTGTTGGGCAGGGCCAGGTGGCTTTTGGAACTGCTCACCTCCATCACCTCCAGGCATTCGGCCTCGTCGCCAAACTGCACGGCGCCGTTGATGCACGGCCTACCGCTACCGGCCTCCCCGTTGCTCTTCTTGTGGAGCACCGCGGGGGATAATGTCAAGCAGCGCTCACCTTTGACCTTCTCTGTCTTCTTCACTGTCTTTCGGATCCGGAAGCGAGCCGCCTTGAAGATCCGCCCATAAAGGACCAGCATGAGGATGAGAGGGATGTAGAACGCCCCGAAGGTGGAGTAGATGGTGTAGCCCGGGTCCTGGCTGATGATGCAAGCGTCGGGGTCGGCTCGGTCCTCGGCGCTCCTCCAGCCCAACATGGGCGGGATGGATACGGAGAAGCCCACCAGCCAGGTAACGCTGATGAGGAGCGCGGCTCTCCTCGGGGTGCGCTTGTTGACATAGTCTATGGGGTCCGTGATGGCCCAGTAGCGGTCCAGAGCGATGGCGCACAGGTGCAGGATGGATGAGGTGCAGCACAACACGTCCAGAGAGATGAACAAGTCACAGATCCCCTGGCCCAGGGTCCACTTGTTCAACACCTGGTATAGGGCCGCCATGGGCAGCACCAGCACCGACACCATGAGGTCCGTCACAGCCAGGGATCCGATCAAGTAGTTGGCCACGTTTTGGAGGGACCTTTCCAGGGCGATAGCGGCCACCACGCACGCGTTACCGAAGATGGAGCACAGGATGAGCGCGCCCAGCAGAAGGGAGGTGACGATCTGATAGCCCAGTTGCACGAACGGAAAGGAGTAGGAACCGCCGGTGTTGTTGTTGTTGTTCTTGTGGCTGTCGTCGGAGCCCAGCCAGTCCGCCACCACCTCCACCCCGGGCGGGTACCCGACGGTGGCGTTGCTGTCGTTGCCTCTGGTGGGAAGGTAATCCATACTTTCCCGGCGAAGCGCGGGGAGGGCATGCAGCCAGCCCGGGAAGGTGTCGAGGTTGCGAGGCTGGCTGTCCCTCAGCCGCTGCTGGTCACGGTACCGGTGCTCATCCCGTGCGTCCTGGCGCGTTCCAGCCGAGCTGGCAAGTTACTCTCAGGACGCATGACGCACGCTTGGGTGCGCGCGCGTACTGTTTACATGTGTGTGCGCGTGTGTGCGTTTAAATCAGTTTTGTGTGTGCTTGTGAGAGTGTGCGTGTGTCCCGTGAGGGGTGACAGCCGTGCGCGCTCACTGGTGCCGAGAGTCATCTGAGCTTGGTGACCACGTGAATGATTTTATAGCATCAGCCCCTCCACACGTCAGATCCAGGAGGTCTCGCCCCCTTTAAAGAGGGGCTCCTCCACCGCCTGCTCCCCCATTTTTCTCTTTTTCTCTTCAACCTCGCACCTCACTCCGCTGGAAAAGCTGCTCTCCACTCTTTTCAACTTTCACTCACGAAGGAAAGCCTATTTCGATCAACACTGATATGAGGTTGTATAAATTGAAAACAACCATTCCTGGTTATAAACATCCACATGTAACGGGCAAAGTTTGAATGTGACGCGATGTTTTGGTGTTAAAAAAAAGTTCTAAATAGGAATTTCGTGAAAGAGTACGAGCAATTTCTCAACTTGTCTATAGGGGTGAACGGGCGGCAGCTGCTGCTATCTGCTGCACACAGCCAGTATTGCATCCAAATGTGGCGCTGTGGTTCTCAATCTTTAACTAGTCCACGACACATACTTTTCTATGACAAAATTTGCACAGTAACACCACCAGATAAATATGTCATGAAAAGTATACGCTACAAACTGAATGACGTCAGATAGAAGGACGGATGGACAGATGTAGAAAAATTGACCAATTGAGTGAAAATGGATAGTCTGCAAACCTGCTGGTGAAAAATGCCATAAAAAATATCGATGGATGGTTGGAATTATGATTGTTTATGTAAACATGTTAAATGTTTTTTCTCTATATTGGTTTTATCTTGATTGATTGAAGGGTATAGAGAGGTATCTGTTGGAAATTGCTGACAATATGTCGACTGTGTGTTGTTGTTTTATTTATCATCTAATGTTGAACAAGCCGTGGCCGCTCTGCACTCTACAAAAAGGGGCCATGAGCAGGCCTCATCCTATTGTGATCTATTGTAACAAGAGGGCACTGGGTAGGGCTGTGGATCTTTTTGTTCCACAGAACGTCCCAGTGGGCTCACTCGCAGTCTGTTGAGAGTTGCACGAGCAAAGGTCGGCTCCAGGGTTCACCACCTGCACACTGGAACCATCCCTGTGCGCTTAAAATTATCCAGAGGAAAAAGAAGCGAGTGAAATGTAAGGATGAAGAGGCAGAGTGTGGATGGGGCTTAAAGGTGCAGCCATGAGCTCCCATGTGGGGGTCAGCGGTGGGAACGAGAGCAGCATCCGTGGGGAGCAACTTCTGCGACCGGTGCTTCCAGGAAGGAAAGTCCACAGCGAGATAAGACGGGATGGAGATGAAAGAAGACAGGCAAGAAGTTGGGAGAAAAGAGGGAGACTCAGGAAGTGTGTCAGTATTGAAAATGTTGGCAATGGATCAGAAGAGGGAGGAAGCACAGAGAGTCTGTCCAGCTCTGGTTCAGATCAAGTGGAATCTGCAGTTGGGTCAAACGCAGTGGCTAGCGGCGGTGCCATCATGAATAAAACCGCTCTTCAGCATCCACAAGCAGCGGGGAGGTGTTCACCCCCATCTCTCACCTCCGTTCGAAACAGGTCACCCGTCCCCTCTCGCCCTCAGAGAGCTTCATCATCCGGGACCACCTCAGTGAGGCCACCCAGCCGTCCTCCCAGAGAGCCATGCTGGACACCTGGCGGCTTGTCACAGACTTTGACCAACGCTGAGGGAGAGACCCACTTGGACGAGGAGGAAGAGGGCGGAGGTGTGATGGACGTGACGAGCCCATCTCGGATCACGGTGCCGGAGAGGATGAGCAAGAAGGAGAGGAAGAGAATCAAATGTGCGAGGAGGAGGCAGAAGAGGAAGGAGCGATGGAGGCAAAGTCAGCTGCAGGTGATCCACGCTGTTCATCGAGATCTTTTATTTGTATTCACCCGACAGCAGGCCCTTTGTTTGGAGCCACCTCAGTTAGTGGTTAACTTGCTTGAATGCAATGTGTCATCTGCAACCAGGCTTTTATTTATTTCCAAAATGATGTTTGGCAAAATAGTCATGATTAGAGAAATTGTGGTTGTCGGCAGCCGTCGTCATGCTCACATCGCATCTCAATAGGCATTGTGAGCTCAGCCTGAAGTGGGCTTGTGTGTGAATTAGCCGCATGATGAGGCTCGGCTGCAGTGGGCTCTTCAAGCACAAAAACAGACAAAGGAGCAAGTTGTGCTTTGCATCTTCCATTGAATTGAATCTTACACGCGCTACAGTGTTTTGCAACAATTCATTGATCAATCTAAGATGGAAGATGTCTTAGTTAGTCCCACCTGAAATATGGTTTTGCTTCCCTTGTGCCAGACCAGACAATTAACTTTTGGGTACTTTCCAATTTTTCTGGATTTTTTTTCCACCCAACGCCTCAAAGTAAACATATAAATCAGATTTTATTTTTCTGAAGATTTTTTTGGTTTAGATTTTTTTCATCCTTGCCTCCTCATGGTCCCTCCAAGGAAATAATCCAAGCTCCACCAGTGACTCCAATGTCATTCTACAGATTTCTTCTTAATTGCTATCTATTTTGTGACAGTGCTTTTATTTTTTTTCAGTTTCAACTTCTCATAGTTTCACCCTCTCGGGCGCCACCAACCTTCATATTGTTTTTATGGTTTCTATTAAATTGGCAGAGTTTCAGCAAGTTGGAGAGGGAGCTCTATTTTCAATGTCAAAACTTTTTCACAGTGTTGGGGTGTCACAGTGGCAATCGAACCCGCGCTGTCCGAGGTTTGGTTTGTCCTTGTCCATTGATTCAAAGCCATATGAAACATTTTGGTGGTTTTGCCAAATAATTATGGACATGCGCACAATTACGTAAAACTCCTTTTTGGCGCACTCTCCTGTCACAAACAATCTGCAATGCCAGCTGTTGAATGAATCCATCCACACAAGCTCCTCATTTCATTGCCTTTTTGTTGCTTGAGTTGCTCATTTGAGTTGAAGCTTTCTCTCTTCA
Organism: Syngnathus scovelli; assembly: GCF_024217435.2. Taxonomy (NCBI): domain Eukaryota; kingdom Metazoa; phylum Chordata; class Actinopteri; order Syngnathiformes; family Syngnathidae; genus Syngnathus; species Syngnathus scovelli. The sequence goes on from NC_090849.1 coordinate 18,996,959, forward strand.
AGTGTAAATGAGACATCAACAAATCGTTTTCTCCGAAAACATGTTATCGAGGCTCACTCGAGTATTTTTTTTAAATTAAATAACTTGCTTTTTCATACAAAAAGAAAAAAACATGCTGATTTTCATTTGACTTGAGAAATAGCAGGCTAGCCAGAAACAGGAAAAATAGTAACAAAGTAGAATTGCAATTAAGGGCCATCATGTGTGAAATGAATGAATTACTCACAGTCACATTAATACACCCCCCCAAAAAATCCGTAAAAAAAAAAGGAAAAGAATTATAAAATCATCCCCCAATGTGTAGTTTTGGACTGATAGTAATCAAGATAAAAAAAAAAAAACTTCCCAAAGTTAGTCGTCTGAAATCACTGACACTGTAGTGGTTCACCCACCTGAATTTGGTGCAGGCAGGACTGGTTCAGCTCCTTCTCAGTGACTGTGTGAACGTGAGTGTGAAATGTTGTCTATTTTGATATGTGACCTGTCACCTCCATTTTCGCATGCAGTCGGCTTATGTAGTCAAAAGCTCCCTGTGACCCTGAACACAATAAGCATTCCAGAAAATGGATGTTCGAATGGACAAACTCTACCAATACTTGTGTCATACTTCTTTTTTACAAATACACCCCGGGGATTTGAAGCGGTAATTACTCTGGAAGCAACCCTTCGCTCCGCTCATATGTGAGGAGTCAACATGTGTCACTTGTGTTTACGTGGCACTATTTCAAGGTGAAGACGGGGGACTCGAGGGACAGATGTTGCCACAAAGTGACCTGGCGCAGCCGCCCGGATGATGTTGTGGATGTGTGCGTGTGTGTGTGTTTGTGTATGTGCAAGCTCTTGGGAGGGTTGACCCAAGGGGATATAAGCGGTACAGTGAGGGTGGTGCTGCAGAAACAGATGCAAAGCAGGTTAACAATATGCCATAAGCAGAATTATTGTGTTCCACCTAACGCTCCTTCTGTTTGCCCCGCATTTTAATGCAATCCCTGATGTGAGAAAACATTAGTGAGAGACAATCTCACTCTGTGAAAATCTCACCTGACATGGTACTTTTCAGTCACACATATTATCTTGTGCACGTGGGTGTCAAATAACAGAGACAAAACTCAGAGTACATCACACATAACCTCCACACACTAAAAGAAGACGCCCGTGTTAAAACTCCCAGGAGGAGGAAGGATATTTCATAGTGATGATAAATGTTTAAAAGCTTCACCGGTGGAGTGTTTAATCTCAGGTTAAAAAAATAAATAAAATAATGCATCTATCTACACCTAATTGCAAAAAAAACAAATGCAATTGACACCAGCCTCAACTTTGAAGCTAGATTATAAATGCCTTTATAAACAGATGAAATTGTAACCATACAATAAATTATTTAAAAAAAAAAAATGAGAATTTTCATTTTGGATTAAAAAAAATGCAATGGAAGTGTTCATGTACACACAGGGACAAAAATGTTATGCCCCTAATAAATAAATAAATAAATAAAATCATACACTGCTCTAGAATTGGAGCTCAATGGACTTATTCAAAAAAAGACATTCATGAACTAGGCACCCCTAAGCTTGAAAATAATTTGACCACGAGGACCAAGATGTGTCCTCAACTTAGTCTAACGAGTGCTCTCGCTCTTTCCTCCGCTTGACAGGGTTCCACAGGAAGCATTACCAGCAGCAGCGATGAGGATGAAGAAGACGTGAGCAAGGAGGGATACATGTGCGCCGTGTGCCTAGACGTCTACTTCAGCCCGTACATGTGTCAGCCATGCAAGCACATCTTTTGTGAACCTTGCCTGAGGACATTGGCCAAGAACTGTCCTGCGAGTACGCCCTGCCCTCTCTGCAGAACCATCATCACGCACGTCTTCTTCCAGAAGGGTGAGGCCACGGTGGGCCCTTTGTTGGAGCTCATTCGACGTAACTAATGTTGTGGTCAGTCAGCACTCACTAAACTGTAAATAAATAATGACATGGGACGATGCACATTTTTCCCCCTATGGGCCAACACATCCATAAAAAGAGAGAGGATGCGGTCACAAGGAAAACTCAACCACACAGATGAGAGCTCTTTGGTGCTTAGATGATGATGATGATAATTTAGTTCTTGTGTTGATTAGCCGAGGCAAGGTCACGCACGCAAAGAGTGTTGTCATGCGTCATGCTTTTGCTTGTATACTGAATGAATCATATTCATCTTATACAATATTTAGATTTTTTGGTGTTTTTTTTCCTCCACAGAGTTGAATCAAATGGTAAGGACGTTCTTCCCAAAGGAATACGCATGTCGGAAACAAAACTTCCAGAAAGCGACTTGTGCGAAATGGCCTCTGCCGAGCTGCAGAAAACTCTTCAGAATATTTGGAGGTACGCTGGAGTCTATCACGGCTGACTTTGGGAAAGAGATGGCCAACTTCAGGGTGCAGTTATAACCAAACACTGACAAGATGAGTTTTAAATGAATGTATGGGCACTAGCTGGTTACATAAAATATTTGCTTTTGCTATTTCATCTAATTTCGAAGTGAACTTGTTAGAAAAATTTTTTGAAAATGGATGGATGGAATAAATGCGAATACATGTTTTTGTTCCCCCCCTTTTCAAATATATGCAGAGGAAGGGACAGCAGGGGGCGACACAGCCTCACTTGCCTACCCTGACTACAAGTCCCTGCAAAAGTGAGCCAAGTAATCAAAAAAACGGAGTCAATACATTTTGTCTTCCGCCTTCCAGGTTTCAGGCCTTCCAGCCCCATGGCGCGACGTCAGTTGCCCCGTGCGGGCGGCGGCTTCCGTCTGAGCGCGTTGGATTTTGACGACGACGGCCGCGGGTGGCACTTTGACATGGATATGGTCATCATCTACATTTACTCTGTCAACTGGATTGTTGGCTTCTTCATAGTTTGCATCCTCTGTTATCTCTTTTTCCCCTCTTTTTGACAGTCTGATGATGATGATGATCATCATGATGATGACAGGTATATGAGATTGAGCCGTTTGCTGCACTGTGGAAACAAGCAGGTGGGATGTTGAGTGGAGCAGTGTCAGCTTGTTATCAGCCGTTAATAAACGATTGAAAGGGCATATTGTGTAGGAGGCACATTTGGGCATTCCATTTTCTCAGTGTGCACATGATAAACAACATGTTCTGTCCCGGAATTGCGGGGGGTAGATCAGAAGCATTGAAATAGAAGGGACATTTGCACTCGGCTGTTTATTGATAACTGCACTTGTGGTGATTGTGGTGGTTTGAATAAAGGCACCTTTATTTTTTTACAGTGGAAAAATCTTAGCGCACACAAAACAACACCCAAAAAACTATGACTACTGAAATAATGATGAAGTCGATTGTCTCAATTAACTCACAAAATGACTTATCCAATGCGAATTTTGGGCTGGTTTAATCATGCACAAAGCTGATATTGCGGCAGGAAGTCATAATTTATTCTGGCAACTACTTTAATGAAGGCTACCTTCTGCCTTCCAATGGAAGAAGAGACTATAATTGTGCTGTATGTCAATACATATCACCATAGATATTATAGAGCAAAGACTAACTATATGAGATTGGATTTTTTTTTGCAGATAATATCTCACAACACACCAGTGGGTGGGGATTACTATTATAAGATTATTTTTTAAACGTTCACTTTCACGCCTTATATCACGGCTTTTCACCTATCGGGGTGGGGATGTGTTTCTCTGTCCTTCCCCAGCAGTCTGCTACAAAATGCTCCTCCAAGGTTACAAGAGGAGGAACCACCGAAAGGGAGGGGGAGGAGGAGGGGGGAGAGAGATTTGTGAATGAATGTGCAGATCTGCACGCCAAAGTGCAACCCAAAATTTAAATAAATAAAAATTGTGAGACGGTGACGTTTACAGCCTTCAATGCTGCGAAGAGGCAGCAGATGCTTATCGGCCGGCCGCCTCTGCCAGTGGTGCTCGGTGCAAATCATGGACGGGTTGTGCTGGGTGATGCGCGAGGAGGAGATGAAGCAAGGAGCCCGCTTGTGAGCTGCATGCCGCGGAAGTGGAGGTGACTTGATGCGGAGAAGAGTAGCGCGTCTTTTGCCTCCTTATCCTCATCGTCCGTTCTTATCTGAGAGCACATCTGGCTCCACTCTAGGGAGGTGGCGTGAGGGCTGGGGTAAGGCAGGTTTGGGTCAGGAGAAAAGAGAGAGGACGGTGAAGAGTTGAAGAGGAGGAGGAGAGAGGTGGCGGTGGTGAGGGGGGGTGGGGCCGCAGCACACGGGAGCGATCGTTCCGTATCAGGACTGTTTTATTAGTGGGTGTGTATGCATGAGTTCTGCATCGAACGGGCGCAAAAACCGCCCCAGACCGGCCGGGTCCATCTTCCAGATCGGCAAGCCCCTCTACCGAGACCCCCAGCGGCGGGAGAGCACCGAGAGCAGCCGCAGAGCCCTGCGCGCCGTGGTCGACTGCAGGATGGTAAGTGGCGGACGTACGCGCGTCCATCCCGTGCACCGCTGCTCTCCTCCTCTTTGTGTCTCCTGCACGCTCATGCGCGTGACACATATGACGACAAATTGCTGCATGTATGACGTATTGCACTATAATGTGCATTCACAGCTGTGGGGTGCTGTGCTGCAGCGTTTTTTTTTGGGGGGGGAGGGGGGGTGGGGGGTAATTCTCCCAAACTGCATGAATGAGTGCTCTGATGATGATGATGATGATGATGATGATGGTGATGATGATGATTGATATACTGAGACACGGAGCATGTCAAGTGAACGTCATTTAAGGCTGCGTGCAATGAACACTCTGCAGAGCCGGCACGGAAGTCGAGCAGCTGTTATTTGACTGGGAGGGAGGGGGGGGGGGGGGGGGGTACTCTGAGGTGGTGCAAAGTCAATAGCACGATCGATAATCAATGGAGTCATTAAAGCAACCTCTGTGCTATTTTGATCAAGGATCATGTTGACTTTTTTTAGGCTGCTATTTTGCAACCTGCCTGTTCACTTTGCATGTTTTTTTTAATCCTAGTTAGTTTTCTAAAATTAAGTAATAATTATTATTAATATGACCATTATGTATATTATTGTTTTTTTGCACTGGCTGTGTTGTATGATCGTTTTCGCTTTTTCAAATTTACATTTTATGATTAATATTTTTTGCCTGTTAAATTACTTTATTTTTTAATTTAATATTACCATTTCTTTTTTAAAAAATGCACATGGGGCATTTATTTACCATGTCATTGTATTTTACAATTTCTATTATTTTATTTGGATTCCAGTGTATTCTTTTGATACTGGCACTATTCAGTGCAATGTAACGGGACATGGATTCACAGGCCCATGCATGCCTGCGTTGTCTAGTAAAGATCCAATACAAGAGTTGGAGAAAAAGAATAACATTTTATTTAACTGGAATACTTGTATCATGCATTCGTATGTACAAAACAATTGTGTGGCATGTTCAAGTGTAATGTGCCGATTTTGCCACAGAGTGGCGCTGCTTTAATAGTGCCATCATCCACTTGAGCTTTGTAATCATGAACAAATATAGATGCCAGCTGGAATATATTGGTGTGGTCCTGTAAGTTGGAGCATTGTTGTCTTTTTAAAGGCAGACTTGTAAATACAGCTCTCGCTTGATCATGCATGTGCAAATGAACATACTTTACATGAAGTAGTGTTTACTTTCTGCTTGCATCACAGATCGTGCAAGAGTTCAACACATTGGTGGCGCTGTACCGACAGCTGGTCATTTCCATCGGCGAGATCACCGTCGACTGTCCCAACTTGAGGGCCGACATGCTGAGGACTCGAACCAAAGGCTGCGAGATAGCCAGGGCCGCACATCACAGTCTCACATTGATTGCAGGGTCAGTGTGATCATATATGTCCTCCACTAAAAAAAAATCCTCAAAAAGCTCCAACGCAAGTTAACAAAAAAGTAGAAAAAAAATATTGAAAAATGTAATTGAAAAGAGAAAAAAAACATTTTAAACTATTTGTGCAATTTTCTATTTAATGTTTATTTCAGTACTTTCACTCACCAGTACACGCACAGTTATCATCTGCTGTAGATTGAAGCATATGTGATGCTGCTACAGAGTCTCATAAAAACTGGTGATGAGCGACCAGTGGGTAAATAAATCATACTTGATAGGCTTTTTATGTCAGCACATTTCATTACTGGTCCTCGGGAAGCTAAGCAAATTCTAAGATAAACAATATCATCAAGCAAAAATGAAATAGCAATTCTGTTGCTTATTTGTCAAATTTGTTTGGCTGAAGTGATCGTAATGCAGTTTTTACGCATTTTATTTTTCCCACAAGGATCAAGAATTATAGCACATGTAAAGACACCATGTGAATAAAAAATGCTCACAGACACATTTTCACATAAACAGATACGTCTTTGCTTGAATGTACACTTAGAGGGCACTATTTAGACCCAACAAATAAATAGATATAAAGTCAACTTTTATAAAAAGTCCACTGTGGGGAATCGCTAATTTCTTGATGTGCTTTAGGCCAGAGGATGGCGAGATTCACCCAGAGATCTGTCGGCTCTTCATCCAGCTCCAGTGCTGCTTGGAGATGTACATCACTGAGATGCTCAAGTCATTCTGCTTGCTGGGCTCTCTGCAGCTCCACAGAAAAGGTAAACACCCGAACCCTAGTTTGAAACGCTAACCCCTGACATTCTAACCCTAAAACGTGTCCCCCTAACCCCCCAGCCCTAACCCTAGCCATAACACCCTGACCCTAACCCTGATCCCGAATTAGAAGTACATGTTTCTTCAACTCTTTCTGCGGTATCAGGCAAAGATCCCTGTAGCCTTCCCTCAGTGGACAGAAAAGCCGACGAAAGCTCAGACGTCCCCATCCTTGAGGACACTTCCTCCTCGCCCACCGACGGCCCTCCATCCGCATGGCTGGTGGCGACGGACATAGAAAACATTGAAAAGTAGGTCCACAATTGTTCAATTGTGTGTATAATGATAGAAATACATTTCATTGCTACTCATCTAGTTTTAGCAACAAATTCACTGTGATATCAGAAGTCATGGAAAATAGTGATAAGCAAATAGGTCAGTATGAAATGTATGCAACTATTTTTCAATTTATGTTCAGAAGGGATTTGTTGTAGAAAAATGTATCTGCCAAAATATCACATTCAGCCCAAATACACACACTTTATATGCAACAAAAAAGCATCTTTATTTGTTGCAGGGACATGAGAGAAATGAAGAACCTTCTCACTAAACTCAGGGAGACGATGCCTTTACCACTAAAGAACCAAGGTGTGTTAGGACTGTGGGTTGAACTACTGAAAAGTTTCAGCTATATTTTCAGCTATATTTTTTCACCACAGTGGAAAGGTCCACGACTTTGTTTGTGCCATTGAAACATAAAGACATATTTTGACAGACAGGCAATGGAAAGAATATGAAATAAAAATCAGTTTGCAATACTTTCTCTATGTTCTTGTGGCTTCCAGACGACAGCAGTTTGCTGAACCTGTCTCCCTACCCGCTAATCCAACAAAGGAAGAGACGCTTCTTTGGCCTCTGTTGCTTGGTAACCAGTTGAGGTATCAACAACAACAGTATCAAAAGACAACATTGCCCTGTTCTGTCCTCCACTACTCTACTACTGCCATTTTCAAACAAACAAAATACTAGCAAGGCTGCCTATTTTGGGAATTTGCTTTGTTTCGTTTTGTTCTACATGGAATAAATGGCAATATGTTGCCATGGTTTTGAGGTCAATGAAGTTGAGGCTGTAATCCATTGTTTAATGTAAAAGAGAAAACACGTCCATGGGCAAAACACCTCCACTTTTATCATTATTATTTTTTTAACCCTCCTGTTATGTCATTTTTTATAACTTTCAAAGGGAGCCAGTGCATGTTTAGGCATTAAACAAAATGCAAAAAATGTTTAATTAAAAGAAATGAACAAAAATACTGCTGTAGACCCATTTTAGTTTTCTTTTTTTATTTAGTCTTCCATGAAAGGTAAATGTCTATCATAACTTTACAACTTCTAAGCGCAATATACTGTTTGATACAACAGAGAATTTTCTTTACACACAGACAGACACACACGCATACGCATGTAGACTTGTACATCCAGTTATTTATCCTGCCCTCTTAGTAAATTCGCTTTTAGTTGGTGGAGCGCTGGTGAGCACATCCGTCTGACAGTGCAAAGGTGCTGGATTCGATTCCTGCTGTGGGCCTCCAGTGTCTTTGAATGAATGCTTGTTAGTCTTTGTCTGCCCTGCAATTGGCTGGCATGGCGCCACCTTGTGGACGATTGTTGTTATATTTCTGGCCCATTGGACGTACAGTTCGGTACACGAGGATGATGTAGATCATTTTACATTATCAATAAAACCTTTTTTTTAATGAAAATAAAGGGTTGAGTGGATTATTTTTCTCTTAAACCTCCACTAGGGGGAGACAAATCACCACTAAAAATGGTAACCAAATATTATGCGGTGTTTTTGTTATTTGCTTTCATTTCTATGCATGCAATACAGTGACGTCTTCAGAGGACTATCGAGCGTATCAATTAAGAGGGTTACAAGCTTTGAAGTTATTACTTCGAATCTTTTAAGAATCACAGGGCATTGTATCCACAACTTTTTTTTTTCCTTGCAGCGCCTCATCCCTGCTTCACATTCACTCAATTAAGTAATTAATTACTTGAAATGTGTTGCAGTAGGATTAATGACAACTGTAAAAAATATTTAAAATACTTAAAGATCCAGTACAAATTTACAGAAACTTGAAAGTTACATGCAGTAACTAGTGCAGTAACTCTTCAAATCTCTAGAGGGAGCCCACGCACACAGTTGTGTCCATAAGGGTCCCTATATGTGATTTGCAGTAGCAAACACAGGAGGGCAATAGAGATTTAGATTCAATTTGCACTACATAGAAATTGTTTTGTAAAGCATTTAAGAGAGAACTAAGTGGCCTGTTATTAGGTACACCTAAAAATGGTGGTGTACCTTATAGAGTGTCTAAATGACGTCACAGATCAAACAGCCAATCAGAAAGCGGGGGTGAGGCTGGGTGTGGCAACTTTCACTCAAACCAGGGGTGTCGACCGCCAGTCCTCGAGGGGCCGCGTTCCAATATGTTTTCCAAGTTACCCTCGTTAAACACACCTGCGTGAAAACTTTTAGCCACTTTCACGTTCAAAAGGAGCTAAAACTTTTCACGCACCTGCACTTAACGAGGGAATCACACGGACACTCCATTAGGTACACCGCCATTTTCAAGTGTACCTAATAACAGGCCACTTTATTAGGGAAATATCATGGTCAAAGGTCACAGGTGTCAAGCTCTAGTCCTCGGGGCCGCGTTCCAACATGTTTTCCAAGTGACCCTCGTTAAGTGCAGGTGCGTGAAAACTTTTAGCCACTTTCACGTTCAAAAGGAGCTAAAACTTTTCACGCACCTGCACTTAACGAGGGAATCACACGGACACTCCATTAGGTACACCGCCATTTTCAAGTGTACCTAATAACAGGCCACTTTATTAGGGAAATATCATGGTCAAAGGTCCAGTTTCCAATGCAGTTTCCAAGTGACGTCACAGATCAAACAGCCAATCAGAAAGTGGGGGTGAGGGCGGGTGTGGCACTTTTCACTTTCATTTAAGCTTTGACCATGATTTTTCCCTAATGAAGTGGCCTGTCATTAGGTACACCTGAAAATGGCGGTGTACCTAATGGAGTGTCCTCCGCTATTGGATTTCAGCCCACCCGTGATCCATTGTTTTTCTCTCGGCCGACTTGGGGGCGGGGCCACCTTATGTATTTACACATAAATACTTGTAATTGTGAGGTTCCAATTCTAAAACCACGTCTGGGTCTATGCTCACATCCGGGATCGAACCTGGGTCAACCTGATCGAGAGCCCGTGTCACTAACCAGTCGGCTATTTCGGCCTAGCGCCCCTCAGCCGTCTGTACTGCTTTGTACTAGTGATGTGCATTCCAGTTTTTGAGTGAACTGAATCTTTAAAATTGGTTCACTCAAAAGATTTGTTCAAAAGAATCGTTCACCGAATCGTTCGCTACACTTTCTTATTTATTCTTTTTTTTTCTCTTTTTTTTTACCTCGTGTATTGTACCTATTGAAGTGTCCATGAGGTGTACCTATTCACAGGCCACTTCATTAGAGAAAAAGCTTAAGTGAAAGTGAGGGGGGGGGGGACGTATCGTTGAACAACTCGTTTGAACGAAAATCTTTTGAGTGAACTGATTCTAAAGATACAGTTCACTTAAAAGAACTGGAGATGCACATCACTAATTACAGCAGGACACATATGAAGATGGTTTCCATCGATTTTGAGGCAGTCCTTCTCATTACATGCTGGAAATCACTTTCAATAAAAAAAGAAAATTGAATGATTTCCTTTCAAATCGAGGAAGAAAAATCATTCATTGCTTTCCAATTTCAGACAAACTTGACACTTTTTTCCTAGTTGCATTATTTCCTACATCCACATTTCCATCACAACGCTGCTGTCAACCTCATCTAGGGGCTTCATGCAATTCCGAGCCATTACAAGCTGTCAGCTCCAGAGCCAGTGCCACCGAGCCACAGGGCATATTAAGTTGGGACAGTGACAGATGATTCTTTTTCCATATATAAACAAACTCTGGGCTACTGACAGATTTAGCACGTCCAAGTCATAACGCAAAATCAATTGGGAACAAGCTGCAAATGACAAGTTAGGTGTATTTTTAATATGGCAACAATGTGTGTGTGTGTGGGGGGGTGTTATTTTTTCAGGCAATAGCGGCGACGTATAATAGAGCCAATTAGAACACACAAGTGCAAACAAATGTTGCTAGTGTGTATGAGAGGGGGACAATTAAAGATTTTCTGCCATAAGCATCCTGTTTCAGAAACCGTTGTATACACAAATTGGTTGCTGTTTTGTGCATTGGTGTCTTTCTTGTTATGTCAAGGAAGAACCAAAATATGTGACTATGATAGCCACAATACACTAGTACATGATTAAGATAAAATATTTGGGGTTAGTGGGTAGGGTTATTTTTTATATTTTTTTGCCACTTACTGGTTTTATTTGCTTCCTGGTTTTCTCACAGATTTTTCTCGATTGAGCCGGATTGGACCGATTTGAACCGGCTCAAGCCGGTCTGATCCAGTTTTAATCAAATTGAACCGTTTTAAACCGGTTTGAGCCGGTTTTGGACGATGAATGCACAAGAGTAGAAGTCAGGTAAAGAGTGAGAGTGGGTCATATTTGGTATCTATAAAATCAACAGTCCTGTCTCAGGGCCTCGGGCTACAATAACAGTTGGCTCAGACACCAGGTCGGCAGACCGTGGCTTCCATTAGTGCCGCCACACAATGGTCACATGTCCCTTTTTGGCAACCATCTGTTCCTGAAAAATCCAGGGCGTACCAGTGAGAAGGTCTCCCATCTCTCGGGAAAAAGAGACTGATTCCGCTCTTGTCGATTCCATGAATGTGATGAGTCAGCTTGTTCTCCCTTTTTCAAATCAAGTGACAAAGTGCAATGAGGATGAGAAAACACTCCCCCATTCCAAAATAAACATTTTATTTGTGTCCATGCGCCACATACATGCACAGTATAGTGCAGTGGTCACAACTTTTATTTTTGCACCTCATACCAGTTTCACAAAGCGACTGAATATACTACAAAAATATTTAATTTTCAAACTGAGAAACATGGGTGCATCGCATCTGTTAGTGTTTGCTTTATTATATTCTAGAACATAATCTTTGTGTGTAACGTTCAGCTAAGAACTAAATTTAGTCTAAGTTATTAAACGGACAAAATACAAGAAAGCCATTGTTGCCATGCATGGACATTTTTTTCTAAATAAAATCTGCAAGCCATTTATTTTCAAAGGTAATGTTGTAAAATGAGTATAGATGAGATGAAACCAGTTTGAGATAACAATTTTTGTAATAAAATAGGCAATTAAAACAAATATTATGGCGTGCATCAATAACTAGCCTTCTTGCTATCCCTCGTGACCTGGTCACACAGAAGTAGAAAAAATGTTCCCAATCAAGGACAATAAATGAACGTGACACCATTATATTGGTCCAATTCCAGCATATGCTTTTATCATGCCCGAGTGAACATAAGAATCCGAACAATTCCCCTCATGTCCCCCACGTGTGTAGTAATGACTTCATCTTGGTCCATTTCGTCATTAAGTATCTACCCAAAGTGCTTTCGTAGGCACCCCAAGAAGTTTTACGGCACCTTCCCTCCAGTGAAAGTGCACCCCAGTGTACTGTTAGCTGCTGCTGATCCTTGCGATGAGATGATCAAGAGGCTCCACAGCTCTACTTTGTCTTTACATTCCAAACTTAACCAAAACAAAGTGGCACATTTAAATGTGTTGAAACATCTTAAAAATAAATACAAATAACAGTATTCCAAGACCAAGACATCACAGAAAGTAATGTTACAAGAATAAAGTTGTGCTATTATCAGAACCTATTACGCTTACGGTCAAAATATGACTAAGTCGTTAAAAAAATTACTTAAAAATGACTTAGTCGTTTCCTTTTTTTTTATTATGAAGGGTTGTCGTGTTTCGCTAGAACTCCAAATATTTCCATCTCCAAAAGAAAATTGCTTTTGTCAATATTGCTTGTCACCATGTACTCCAAACACGGATGTAAACAAACAAGCGCTCCAATTTCAAGTCAGGTCTGTTTTCAGCTGTTACGTTGAATGACATAGTGAATTACATGAATTATACAACACGTCTGCGTAAGGTCACCCCATGTGCCACCTCTCGCCTACTTTCATTCTCATCACCGTGGTAACTAGGAATGATTTTTGTTTTGTATTTATGGATATGTTTTTAGGATGCTCCTGTGTATGAAGGCAAACAAAAAGTTCAATTGCTGCTTGGTCCATTGTCACACGATGGGAAATGATGGAAATTACTTTTGTGATACAAACAAAGCAGACAGAAAGGCGTTTGACCATTTTCATATTCTTCATATGCAGCTCATGGTCCATGTACTAGGCGGAATATTCAAAATTTCAAAGTTATTTTCAATTAATGAAGTATCTTGTCAAATACTTATACCACTTGGGACAAGCAATGTAACGAGTGCAGCAATGAAGTTTACCAGTAAGACTCAATTGCTAACCAGTTGTCTAAATGTTGCACCAGTAGAAAAAAAATTGATGCTAGGAAAACACAGTTGTTCTACTAGTGTGCTGAATTGTCTCACTTGTGATAACAAAGCGTGTACTTATAGGCGACATGGATCACAATGAATAGAAATAATAATAATAATAATAAAATCATAATATATGATATATAATAAATAATACTATAAATAATATGGCGAGTCAATCAGTTCTCCAAACACAGGGAGAGATCAGGGAAAGCGTTCAGTGTTCGGGGCTTTTATTTATCTGCCACTCTAGGAACAAAGGTTTCAGTTTTACAACAGCAAATCACTTTTTTATTGTATTCTTATTTTATTTTTTTGTACACCATAACATAAAAGCAATGACAAGCTTTCAACAGGGAAGACAATAATGACCTCACAACACAGGTTTGTACGCCCTTATCAAGTCTCAAGTCATTTGTGCAGTTTCAGCCTTTTGACTGCAGTCAGGAGAGAAAAACACGTCTTAAAGTCATGCAACTTATAAATAATAAAATGGATGCACAAAAATTGAGCATCCAAATGGTACTTTAGGAAAGTTTTTTCCGCTCATGCTAAGCACTACCAAATTTGTATTTAAAAAAAAAAGAAGAAGAATCATAGTAAAGTGGTAAAGTCACTGAGCGCTTTACAATTTCTTGGCAATATTGTCTTACAATTAAAGTATGTACAAACACGATATAAAACATAAAAAGCGCAACAATTTGAAGACACCAATGCGTACAAACGGGACTTTTCATCAAAAGCACACAAAACAGCTGACTTTTAAGACACATTCGCCGATCCCTAATAGTTTTTGTGTAATGGTAGCGGATGACACAACAATCCTCACAGGATACATTCTGTGCAGAAAATGCTTCTTTTTTTTTTTCTAGGATGCAATGACACATTTCTGTTTGAGGTGCCATAGAAGCCAAAATTCATATTTACCTATTACACACACAAAAGCTCATACACACACTTTTAAATATCTCAGCCCTCCGTCACGTAAAAAACTCTCACTCACATTAAAAAACTCACAACAAATAAAAAAATTCGTACACTTCTCTACACATAATGCTTCACCAAAAATTGACACCCATTTTGTCTACGTAGTCACCCAAATTATTCACACCCCAACAAATGTTAAACATACAAAAGCTCGTACTAACACCTAAATAGTTTCAAACTTTCCCTCTCAAATACACATGAAAAAAACCCTCTTCCTCACAACAACAAATAATAAATATTTTTGGGGTTAAATTAAGTTAAATTTTTGGCATCTACGGAATCTCATACTTCTGTCAATGCATTGGTCACCTTATTTTCTTCTCTTTCTCGCAATATATTTAATGAACACATAATGGAACAACAATGCCAGATATTGTGAAATTCAGAGCTGTGGAGACATTCAAAGACACCCGATAAAGACACCAATGTGCTACTGTTATCTAAACACGTTGAAGCGGTGCTGCTAAAAAAAAAATGACAAAAAAGCCGACTTGAAATGAAGTTCACCTCTGAAATTTTGTGTCAGCAGAAAGACTACAAAATCATGATGGTGACTCATGAACGCTGCACCGCAATATTCGATACAGACGCACAAGGAGGGAATTGAAAGTATAAACAGATGCTGGATAGACTCTTGTGAGCAATATTTTTATACATCACGACTCAGCACCCACCACCAATTCATTCCGAGCCAGCAAACTCTTCACAAACCTTTACAGTAACACCTTGGTTATTTCAAAAACAGCATAATCTTATTTGCTTCCCCCAACTGAGCAAACTCTCAATGGTTTAAGGTGAAATTAAATACAAATAAATAATGCTAAAGTGCAATGAGAAATTTTGTTGTTTAATTTAATATTTGGGAGATTATTGTGGAATGAGGCAGGTTGGAATCGATAAAAATAAATATCAATTAAAAATCTACAATATGAGAATTTTGTGAAAATCTGTGTGAGTGAGCATGTTTAACTTTTTTTTAAACCAGATACTCCCAGTGGTATCATCAATAAATATATAGATATTAAAGAACATGATTTTGAAAATATATATAAATTCATACATTAAGAAATAGATATTTGTAAAAAAGTGAAAACTTGTTTTACTTTGTAATTGGTCATTTTCCTAGATCCTTTCAATGGTACGAGATGGGTTTGAATTAATCAACAAATATTCCATAAAAAATGTATATGGATTAAAAGTGTATAAGAAACCTTTTACAAGCTGTGCAACCTTGTTTAATTGATTTTTTAAAATGTAAAATCTTGTTTTATTAATTATGATTTGGGGGACCATTGAATGAACTATTTTAGAGACGTTGCCCCATACAGTACATTCAATGGGATGTAGTGGGTTGAAATCAATCAATAAATACTAAATAAAAACTTTAAAATGAAAAGTCCACACCCAGCCTCACCCCTCCAAAAAAGTTGAAAATTATTTAAATTAAAATAAATAACAAATGTAACAAAGGAAAATAAATGTGAAAAAAAAGACATTTTAAAATACTGTATTGAAATAACTATGTATCAATAAAAACATTTTTGAAAAAACAATTTGACTATTAGTTGGACTAATTTGTTGGGGTATACATTTAAATTATTTCACATATGACCTTTGTGATTAGAATCATGCTTTGCAAAGATACCTTATGAGGAACATATATATAAAAAAAGCTTTACCTTTGTATCATGAAAGCGCTCACGTTTACAGCTTGGGTGGGACATCTCACTTTAAAGAAGGGATATTTTTCTCCCTAAATTACCAGGCTGACACTGTCACAGTCCACCACAACGTTTCTTCTCTCAACTTGATCTCAGGTCATTCACCATTCCACGATAGCCCTAAATAAAGTGAAAGGAGCAGCACATCTCCTCTGAAACAAATGCCAAGGAGAAAAGAGGCAGAGCACAGACCAAGACCCCTGAGCGGCAGGGGTGGGGGGGCGACTTGTGCTCACTAATGACGCAGCCGACGGCTCTCAGGTGGCGTCGTCGTCGTCTTCGTCGTCCATGTGGTAGTTGAGGGTGATGACGGCACTGATGAACTCGCCTAGTTCAACAAAGTCGGCTGTGATGATGTTGACGCCGCTCTCGCCGGGTCGCTGCGACCGGATCCATTGCATCATTCCCGGCAAAGCCCTGACAGGTACATGACAGGGAATGACTGTGGAGTTTACTCTCTTGGTCTGGACATTATTTATGGTGTTCTCCAGTGGTGTCTGGTGGACTATATTATTTCAAACAATCTGCACTTATACGTGTCCACACATGCTCACCTTTCTGTGATTGTCTCTCGGAGTCCACTAGCCACACCCTTCATCACCGTGCTGGCCTTTGGTGTGAGGACCACCTGGGAAACAAAGAAGGTTCCCTTCCTCCTGCAGGAGACAAGCAGCCCATATGTTTTTCCAATTCATCAGGAATTGAGTAAGCCTTAAATAGTGCCACGGATAGGAATCCAAGTAAATCGTAGTGGCACTTGTGAATAACATTCCAAAACACATATTTACAGCAGCTTGCTAACCTGCGGTCAGTGACAGAAGCCTGGAGGAACTGAACCAGCTTCTCCGGGTCAGTGGTGTTGGCCCACGGGGAAGGCATCATCTGGCCAGGCCAAAGGAAGGGCACCTCCAGAGCCATGGGGTGATGGTAGAAGACCAGAACTTGGTACTCCTTCTCCCACAGATACTGCAGACTCACCTGAGGACACGAGAAAATAGACTTACCATCATCTGAAATCTTATTTTATTCTTATGATATACATGCAGTTAAAATATATAATTATATCTCTTCAAAAGCAAAAATATTAATTTATTCTGACTACAAAACTGGGGGTAAAAATATTAAAAATAAAAGTAAAAACCTTTGGCACTCATCAGTGCACTCAGTGTGATAATATACTAGTATTTGAAAAATACCCTGATGTAAAATACAGTATGTTCTGGCTTCTTTTGTGCATATTAATCTCGAAGCTGTCTTTAAACAGCTGCAGTGCAGAGCGTTGAATCTGCTTGAGGAGAATGAATGGAAGCTGCCTGGGGGGTGTTCTAATACCTGTGGAGGATAGCAGTCATTTATATGCGCCCCATCTTTTAAGTCTATTATTTGCACTGCTAGTCAAGCATTTCCTCTTATTCTTTGTACCCATGATTCAAATTGACTAGCAGGGGGTGGATGGATGTGAAGGTGAAGACTCATGAGAATTTACATGCTGCTTGCAATGGGATTGATTTGAACCATTTAACTACCTGCTTGCCCAATTAGCGCATTTGGGGATTTTTTTGTATTTTATATTATAGTAAACAAAGTCACACTGTTGGCAATATAGTAATATTTCTTAGAGAGTGGAGACCATGACTTCATTTTTTTCCACTATTTTGAAGGCTTACCTCCTGGGCAAACACAACTGGGCAGAGCTTGTCTCCAAAAACATCCTTCAACATGGTCACCAGTTTCTCGTGGTGCAGGTTCTGAACGCCGTAGAAGTGGTTGAAGTCCAGGAACACCACTTCTCTGGCGTGTGCGGACAGGAAGCTGCTAATCTGCTCCAGACCTTCTCTCACCTACAGAAATCACATCCACAAGAGATTCTTTTTAAACTAGGCCACACATTTCGCTAATCTTAATTTGAATCAGCAGAAAATGAAACACCTTCCAGCATGTGCTTGAATTTTGATATTCCAAATCATGCATTATTCATTGCGAAAATCAAGAAAATGTGCCCCGTCTCACAATGTTAACATTTAAATGGACATTCAATGAAATTTGCAGAAATGCAAAAAATAACACTCTTGCTCTCTCTCAATCAAAACATAAAATAATGAATCTTAACCATTTTTCAGTTGAAAAGTTGAACACGAGCTTGTAGAGAAGACGACAGCTTGTAAAATGTAATGTGTTCTTCCTTGGCCATGGCACAAGTGCCTATAAAGCTTCAGAGAAATTGGCTAAGTCCCTTTTGGGTCGTCACAAACACATAAAATAGCGGCACTTAGTAGACCGCATACATCTGGCTAAACTGAAGAAGAAAAATTTGGATCAGCATCAAGTATATATTGTAGCAATTTATCTCCCGAGTGTGTACACATTTTCCCATTACAGCATGACTTCTGTTTCTGCATTATTCACTGAAAAATGAGGTAAAACATCCTGTTGAGGAATGAGGAATATCAACTGCTCATAAAACTAAAATTCCACACAGCAGAGCACAGATGGCCATTGGTCTTAATTTGCATCAGCACCAAAGAGAACATCTTCATTAGGAGTCAAGATTTCATTACTGAGAAACATGATAGAATGTCAAAGTAATTATTGAGATATAATTTGTATAATCCCTCTCAATTAACCACAAATTCTTTGGCAGAGGTGTCAATTTTTTTTTTTTAAATGTATCAATATGGATAGCTTGCTAACTAGCTGGATAGATGGCTCGTTACATCACTAGATTGACTCACAGACAGACAGACAGACAGACAGACAGACAGACAGACAGACAGACAGACACTATACTGACTGTGGCACTGAAGAGACCGTGGGCAAAGAAGAGCTCGTTGTCGGGGTCTCGTGGTTTGGTGGAGATGCGCAGGTCAAAGAAGCGAACGCCGGACTCCAGCTGACTGTTGAAGTTCATGGTCTGCGTGGCTAACCATTTCCTCATCAACTTTTTGGCCACCGTGCCGAAAACAGACACAAAGTTCTGCACAGTCTCGGGCTGCTCGGGGCCCACGGGAGACGCCTCGTCGATGTAGAAGCTGAAGGAGTCATGGGAACCTGGAGTTGACACACACAAACAAACACAGCCTTCAGGAGGGATGTTGTGTCATTGTGTATTTGTGTGACCCGCGCAGGGATGGAAGCGCCACGTTAGAACTAGCCTGGCGCCATGGCAACAACTTGTCTGAATAACAACATCAGGATTGTTAAGTCATGAACCGAAACAACTTGAAAGCATCCTCAGCACATGACCACGCTGAAGAGAAGACAAAAACAACTCAGCATGGCTGTCAATGCTGACTTGTTTATTTTCCCACCCCTCACTTCAGTTTCCTTATACGTATTTTTTTAATCATAGTACATCTGGCAGCTATCGACCTTTGAATGATGTTTGTAAACAATAAGCACCAGAGTACTTTTGGGTGGCAGAAGGCTAGTGACACATATTAAATTGGAAAACGCCGACAAAAATGTTCTGTTTGATCCAACTATAGCTGTATTTTGGTGTTTGCCTGGCTCGTTCAATAAAAGGCTGAAAATGTATCGACAACTGCGACTCTCCTTGCCCGTACGTTAAGTCATTATTGTGTCTTAATTGCTCCAATTTTGTTCTCTTCACTCAAGTGAAGCTCCGTAATGAAAAAGACGTCGGCTGAATTCTTGATCATGAAAATTGTCTTTCTTGTTTTGTGTCCTGATGTGACCTACTGCAGTGTGTGTGTCTATGTGTCACGTTACACAAACCAGACAAATTGTTTTATCCTCCGCTTGCTTGTTCTCATTTCAGCAATCGATTCTCCATCCTCTTTTTTTGTCTCATCACAGGCCTGTTCAGTCTCGCACAGTAACAACACGCGCACACATTTAAGCAGACAGACAGCCAGACAGACAGACAGGGAACCAGAATGAAGCCTCCAGTCCAGCCTCCGAGCCGCGGCAAGCTTTTTGAAGATGTTTCGAGACAAAGCAGAATTGACAGCTGGAGCAGGTGGACACTGCGGGGGTCGGGTAACGGGGTCACGTCGGGAAGCGGAGCATGACCCCAACACGCTCAAACTGTTACTGCTGGGAAGGACTTGTCTTCAATTTTAAGATTTGCCCAACTGAACAAACAAACAAATTCCAAATCGTGAGAGTGCATCCACTTTTTTGTTTGTTGGTACACCATGAGTTTTATTTATTTATTTATTTATTTATTTATTTATTTATTTATTTAAATGGAAACATATGGCTCATTAAATGTTGGAATCCCAAGACGTTTTATTCTGTTGTATGAATGGCAACAGGTGAATTGAACCTTTTTGCCATCTCTGTATGTCGCTGGTATAGATAAATGAATGAAGATGCATTATTTGTAGCAGTAAATAATTTTTGGACCAGTTAAGTGAATTTTTTTTTTTACTTGCAACACATCTTGGTCACATTTTAATGGATACAAAAAGCCACCGCAAACTCAAGGAAATAAAGCTGCATGACAAATGAAATGTGGATGTCATGAAGCTTGAGCATGATATATTCATGGAGAAAACCACAAACACCGCAGCCGTGGGACATCTTTAAGCCTGGAGGCTTTTACGATCCTTCCAAACTGTCCACAGGAGCAGAGCGATACAAGCCGGAGTTGAGTAATACTTGTGAGGATGAGCAGAAGATGAGATGAGGGGAGGAGATAAAGAAGACAGAAGAGGAGGAAATGTAGAGCGGATTTAAGGCGAGGATGACATCACATAAGGAAGTGGGTTTTAAGAAGATGGAGAGAATATCAGGGATAATAAGGAGATGAGAAACAGATGGAAAGAAATGCGTAAGGCAAGCGTGTCGACGCATGGCGGTTATGCTTCGATGGATATAACTAGTTTTGAAATTAAAAGCTAGTAAAATGTTCGATACTTTTCAATTTATTTCCATGAGTAAAGGATTGGGGTGAATGAGATTAAATAGGGAGCTGAGATACAATTAAGTGTGCAGGTAAGTGGGGAAGTTGGAGGAGGGACTATAATTTGGCCAAAAGGAGGGGAGGATGGAGGACGAGGGAAGGAAAATTGAAAATAAGAAGAAATTCGGACAGAAACAAAGAGACGAGTGATGAGGGGAGGAGATAAGAAGGGGAATGAAATGAGGAAAGGACATTTGGAATGAAAAAAAGAGACGCCAAGAGGAAAGGAAGACGAGGGAAGTACATTTGGAGAGGAAGTGAGCAGATGAGGAGAGGATTTGAAGATGGGAGAGGGGGATAGGAAATGAAGAGAGGCGAGATGAGGTGATACAAGGAGAGGGTGAAAGGACATGGGTGATGGGTTGAGGAGGTCAAATACCACAAGGAAAGACAATAAAGGGAGGAATTTAGAGCATTTGGGAAAGATGATCAAATGGGAGTGGGAAGGGAATTAGGCGAGGAAATGAAGAGATGAGGAAACCAGGAGAAAAACAAAGCGGAGGAATTAAGGTAAGTAGCCTAGAAGAGGGAGGTAACTAGGGAAGGAAAGACAAAAGATGATGGGTGGGGATTTAGGAAAAATGAGGGAGGAAATTAAAAGATGAAATGAGGAGCTGAGGATGGAAGGTAAAAAAAAAAAAAAAAAAGAAACAGTAGAAAAAAAATGAGGTGAGGAGCTGAGAACAAAACACCAAGTTACCAGTTCTCATTCTAATTAAAAATGAGTGACACATACTCATTTGGAGTGTACTGGAAGAGTAAGACTCTTTGTAACACACTGCTTCCTTGAAACTGAAGCACACCCATGGAGCATCATTGAAATCCAAGCATGTGGACATCCATTCCCTTCAATCTCCCCATGCGCTTTTATCACTTGTCCAGCCTAAAAATAGCTTTGAATGTGCACACGGCTACCTGGCTGGACTGTTCTTTATCGCTTTTTCCTCCCAAAACCACACGCACGCACACATGCACTCACGTTGCTGTGTACCAACTGGACTTTCCAAATCAAGACAAATGCCCTCCTGCAAACCCAATTAGCAGACAGTACCACGACTGAGGCCGCCTGGGTAGAAAATCCATACATCATTTTCTGCCTGCTTGTAAGACATCTGGATATAATCAGGAATGTTTGCAGGATTGCTCCCCCCCCCCCTCCAAAAAAAAAGAAAACACAGCAAGAATCTATTTTCAGTCTCCCCCCCCAAACATCTTGGTGCACTGGTAACTGATCATCATTCTTCTTGTTTGGGGATTAAGAGGCAACTGAGCGATCCAGTCGAGGGATTTATGTCTCCTCTTTCGGAGGAAGCCAGAAAGACACAAAAGATTCCTTCTGCGGCTTCTTTATTTATCGCCTGTTTGTCAACCAGTGTAAGGTGTACCACACCTCTCAATCAAAATCAGCACTTGGTTTAAAGATGACTAATTCAAATGCAAATGTGGACTCGGGAGAAAAATTGCAAATCCAAATCCTTCACTTTTTGCTCAGTCCCATCTATTACATTTTACAGCCTTGTCCAAAACAACTGCTGTCCGTTGTAATGATGCTAGATTGGTTTCATGGTGACATACGAAAATATGAATTCACACAGTATCTGGCAGCACGTTATTGGCCACCGCACTTGATGCAAAACAAACCAGTTTGCAGGAGTCGTCTCGTAGCTGCAGAAAATAGCCCACTGGGTCCCCTACTGTGATGTGGGGGGTGGGAGTAATGGGGAATGGTGGGTCAAATGGTGACTGTACAATATATTGCTGCAATATAGGAGATGGAGAAACAGTGGTGAATTATTACCAGAGTAGTAAGAGCTGGAGTTATGGCAAGCATTTGTTTTTTTTTTTGTATGTGCCAGCTTCCATGTTGTTAACACAAATCACCCTAATATCAGCCTAAATTATTCAGTCTAATAAAATTGAAGCGTTTCCTCAATTGGTGTTCCTCAAGGTTATGTTCTAAGACCCATTAATTAATTACAAAACAGATTTCTGCTGTCTATTACTGTAAATCAGCCTTATCATCCTTTAATAAAATACAACGTTCAACCTCTTCTCGGTCTCTTGCACACACTTTTCTGAAATAAAACATCGAACCGTCATCAACAGCAGCTGCTTTCTCTCCTTCCTACGTCGCAACTGTCACACATAATGATAGCATGACAATTACAGCCCTGAAGGTCGAGCTAATATGAGCCAACAGAGACAATGACAAATGTGTTTCTGGACTTCATCATTAAACGTCCTGATTTGCATCGCTGCCAGCGTGAAAGTTGTGCTCTGTCATTAACGCCAGAAAACTCTGCTCTAATTGTGCTCATCAAAAAATTTTGCATTGTTCTGGTGCAGCATATTGTTAATTTTCAATAATACAAAGCTGGTAAAGTGTTCATCTATTCAGCTTGTTCAGAACGCCGCAGCTCAGGTTCTGACCAGTACACAGAAATCAGATATTACTCCAAATCCAAAAGGTTTTACACTGGCTCCCGGTCAACTATAGAAGAGATTTAAATTTTTGATACTGCTCTATAAATTCATTAAGGTCCTAATATCTTTACTACAATAAGTGCATTTGTGCATATCTCCTTTTCAATAGGAACATTGAGCTTGTATCCTCTCAGGGGACAATAAAAGCACAGACCCATAATGATCCTTACTAATTGCCTGTCATAAAGAAGGACGACACAAGCACAGCTGTGCTGCCCCGGCAGTTGGTGAAAAACCAGGCAGGCGCTGTTTAGCTGTTTGGTAAGAGAGTCGCGTCATCGCACTCCTCAGCTCACACTGTTGGGTACTCCAAATTGACTCGGGATTAGTCAGTCTGTGTCATCTGGGGACATCTAAAAAATATATATTACAAAAATAAATAACATGGGCGAAGCATCTGTCATCAGGGATGCCTATTGAGAATCTACCTCAGTGGTTCTTATTTGTTTCTGTCCGTCCCAGTTTGGGTCCCACCTGAATACGAGCGGAGCACAATAAATTTTCCCTGTGAGAAGAATTACTCTCCAATTGCAACACATGGTTGCAGCTAAAATAGAATTCTTCTCAGATTAGGAAATCTTGACAAACAATTGTGCCAACACAAAAAGCAAGAATAGTAATCATCACAATGTGTTTATGCAGAACATGGATCCAAACGGAGGAGGTGGGTGGGAGGCGAGCATCTGAGCTTCACCCCACTAGCACCACCAGCACCCCCCAACCCTCCTCCTCCACGGTGGCAATGAGCAAGTAATGATAGCTAATTAAATGGGACAGAGCATGCTCCCATGCTGCTCGCTGCCTCGGCGCGTCTCAACCAGGCCACACTTAGGCGTGTGATTCAGCAAATTACTAGCATGACTTATGACATGTCAACGCTGGTGTGTGGATTCTGACTCATATAAGCAGCGGTGAGTCGTGTATTTAGTACCTGGGCCTCCAGATGATTCCCAACTTCATCCACCTCTTAACACCACCGCTAATCATATCGCTCTGATTGAAGCAATCATCGATTGTCATACTTGCCAAAGACGCTGATTATTAAATGTGTTACCGTGTTCAGAGCATTATAAATGTGTTTTGCTAATTGATGAATAATAAAAATATTCAGCAAGATGATGACTCACGTGGTCCATACTGTAGCATATAAACCATGATGGAAGAAGGAGAGATTTGCGCTTTCAAGCTACAAATATAATCACAATTTTGAGTTTGTGTCGGCGAAAAAAAAAAGGAATCTAGCTATGTCAAAAAAACGAACATGGATCACGAAACATTGTATGACTGCAGAAGATCCTCAAATGTAGAATATAAATGTCAAGTTTTTCATTTACAAATATAGGTGTCAAGTCAAATTGACTGCTTATTTAAAAATATTTTTAAGTGAAGTCTCGAAATACAAGTATCCTTAAGCGAAATTCCATAAACACAATTTTTTTTCAAATAGTTAAATTGCATTTCCAATTAAGTGGCAGGTTTTGTTGGTATCTGCTGAATGTAATGATTGTAACTTATAATCAATTAATCGACTAAGTTACTTTTCAAAGCAACTAGTCTGTAAAGTAACTAAGTTATCTGTGATCAACACAGATAGTTGTCATTCCAGACGATCCTGCTGCCCATCCGCCCACTAGCTTGCTCGCTAGACCGCAATGTAATGTGCCCCCCGAAGCTTTTTTGGAATTTTGAGAATAGCGGAGGAAACCAGAGTACCCAAATAAACTACACACAGGTACACAATTACGCACAAATGTTACTCAAAAACACTTGAAATAAAAATCCTTGGCGCACAGCAGCATGAACAAGTGAATGATGAATCTGAACATTACCTTAATGACTTTGTATTATTAATTGATTGTGATAAGATATTGCAGAAAAGAGGCGGAGCTTTTGTAAGGACAGCTGCGCACTGATAGGTTGGCACTATCTATCTATCTATCTATCTATCTATCTATCTATCTATCTATCTATCTATCTATCTATCTATCTATCTATCTATAAAATAATCATACTGTGTAAAAGCTGTCACGTTGCGCAACAGGTCTCGCACATCGAAAGAAACCACATTGCGTTCTCGGTTTACAACGGCACCGAGATACGACATTCCGGGGTTACGAACAGCTATCGAGGAGGAATACGCTTCACATGCCACACAAATAAATACTTTGCGATTGTTTTTCACTTGATTGCATTAAATTCATGGATGCTAAGTGTTTTTGCATATACATATTTGACTTCAGTACTTGGTGATTATGTGCTGACTAAAGAACACGTTCCGGCTTACGTGAAAATTCATCGTAAATGACCTTCGGTAGAACGTGTTGAAATCTTGAAGCCACACATTCACACACACGGGCAAACGCAGCCGATGAAACACGTGGATTTACTCACCGGGGATGGCCAAGTTGGTGAGCGGGATACTGTGCATGCTCTGCGGGAGACTCGACATCCAGTCGGCGAAGCGCATGTCAGTACTTCTCCCGTAAGACGAAGCCATGCCGCCGCTGCACCCGCCGCCGCCGTGCTCGACACACGCTTCTTCTCCAGCACCAGGATCAGGACCAGCTTGCCTCAATGCCTACCTTCCTCCCTGCCTGCCTGCCTGGATGGGTGGATAGAGGGATGGCTGAGTGGATGGATAGATGGATGAATATAGTGCGCGCTCCTCCTCCTTCATCTCCTCCTCCGCCCTTAGTGGACGCACACACGCTCCACCCGCAAGTTAAGCGACAGTCCACACCGCACACACCCCTGGGCGGGTCACGTCTGCGTGTAGCACAAGATGGGATCTTGCAAGGCAACAGGCACGTGTAGCAATAAGTTATAATATTTTGTTTTTAAACCTCAAATGCTTTAAATTCAAAGTTCCTAAATAAAAACGAGAATTATGTATAAATGCACTGTGCTGCCTTGTTAATAGTTTTGCTCATCTATTTTCATGTCATTTGGCTCCATCCTCACATCCCAAAAATATACTACTTATCATATCTTTGAAAGTTAGCATACATATAGCCAGTTTAAAAATAATAAAAGTTTTTAATAATTGAAGCGATTTTTTATGGACTTCTTGAGCCACTGATGTGTCACTGACACGTGTATCTAGATAGACGTAGTGTGTAAAATTTTCCCTTGAGGGACTTTGAAGTCATATCTAAGTGACTCATGAAGATGTACAATTAAAGGTTACATTAAATCCTATTAAATAAGACGCAACCGTAATATCGAAAAAGGTCAACGACAGCTTTGACGAGAATAAAAATGATGTGCCTTATAAAAACTTCCGACATTCACGACCCAAGTTGTGGCATGTGATAATGCGTTAAGCGGCGCTCCAGGCGGGTCTACTGCAAGGTGAGTCCAAAATACATGCTAACTTCCAGGCCCCACTTAAATGTAAGTGACAATTTTCATTAACCACCAGCAAAAAATCTTTCCAGGTTTTTCTGTCGTTTTTGTTTAACCCTTTAAATGTGTCGCTGTTTTCGAGCATCACTGCGCTAACTTGGTTGCAATGTGCAGGCTTAAGGGGCTCCTGTTGATTTATGAAGGGGCGTGCTGGATTAACATCAACAGCCGGCCGCCACAGGCCTTGTCACTTTTCCTCAAGATTTTCCGCTTGATGGACGAACCCAGCTGATCTGCAACCCAAAAGACGCCCGTAGGGCAAAATTCTTACAGTTACATAATGGCCTTCAGGTAACGCTGCCGCTTCTCTACTCGAGTGAGGCAAACGCATGGAGAACGTTGACGCGAGTCCACCGTTCCATTTATAGAAGTCAACGACCTGCAGCTCTTTGCTTTGCTTTCCTATTAGAATCAATGAGAAACACCTCGAAATCACTTCATTCAAAAACAAAAGAAAAGACATTTGTTCAACATAGCATCCAATATTGCATTTTATTGCTTGTACAAAAGCAAGGGAAATGCAGATGTATGAGTAAAAAAAAAACATTAAGGCATCTTTATGTTTTCTCTTGTGGTATTGTCAGAAAAGTAACAAAAAGCTGTTTTATGTCCACATGATCCAATCTGAGTTTTCATTGATATTTTGTTATATGCTGGGTGAGGACCAGACATAAATTGCTTCAAAATTCCCATTTTTAGTAACAAGATGATTTTATAGTAACGAGGACTCCCAAAACGAAAGTTTTTGCACCGGATGAGAGAGAGCAAAAAGAACATTGTAATTTTGCAAATGGTGGCCGTGAGGGGTTTATTCACTGTTAATCGATTACAGTGATGACAAGTGAAACTCGACTTTAAATTAAAGTATAAAGACTTATTTGGTAGAAAGGAAAAGAAACAAAGATAAAAAGCACCATTGTGGCGTGAGAACACGTTTTGTCTATTGAGCAAGGAATCTACAGTGCTGCTGTTTTGGTCAGCAAAAGACTCAAACAGCAGGGGATTCTTCATCGTCCGTGTGTGAATATCGGAACTCCTGAGAAGCTTATTGGTGGGGAGGTATTTACTTGCCTTTTGGAGGATGACGCAGCTGACCTCTAATATGGAGAGGGACGACCACTCCAGGGGGAATTATGTTTTGAAGCCACTCTCAAATTAATAACTTATAGCAGCAAGCTTTTTCTTTGATGACTACTCTTGCTGATTAGTCAAGTTAGCTTATCAAGAATCACTTCAACATAACTTTGGCCTGTCTAGTAGACAGAGATTCACTTCTAGATTTGCTGCATGGGTCTCAGGTTGGGGGACACCTAGATGACATTCAAAAAAAAAAAAAAAAAAAAAAAAAAAAAAAACAGTCAAATGATACATTTGAATATTTAATCATGTTTCTAAGGATGGACTGACCTCAAAGTCGGTACCAGTGCACCCCTTGATGTCGTCTGGAGTGATTCCCTCCCACACTTCTATAAGAGTCAGCCCTTTAGCCTTATCCACATCAAAGACCGCCTGAGTGAAGAGAAGCAGAAACACCATGACAGGAGGGGGAGGGAAAAAAAAAAAAAAGAGTGTTGTGTTTAATAGATGTACTTGAGGGTGCAAAGGGGTCACAGAACACAAAGCTAGGGGCCACAATTATTAAAGTGACCTTCAAGCTCTCGAAAAAAGAATTCAATCACAAGTGGATGGGGACCAGCCCTTCAAGGTCAACTATGCTGACGTGTGTATGTGCGTGCGTGTGTTTGTGTGTGACACTGAGCGTGACGCAGTAAGCAAGCAATTAATTGCTGACAACATCAACCATTTAATAGATGTGTTTTTAATTAAGTGCAAACGACAAGTTGCTAACAACCATCACTGGTTTGCTCAAACACAAATCTGAGCAAACGTCTCAACCCTGTGATTTTTGTGCGGCTTTAAGATAATCAGACTAAATCACGACTACGATGACTAAATCCCAGTCGGAACAAAAGAGGCTCCATCTCAAAGACATCCGACATGGAAGACGTACTGTACTGCAAGGCATGATGAGAGATTTCACAATAGGAGAGCTGGAGACAAAGTGACCTGGGTCCTGTCGCGTCTCCCAGCGGGGAGTGACAGGCCGAGGCTTCTTCCTCACAAAGCCTGTCACGGATCAGCTCATTAGATTCACGCACACACGTACGTGGCGGGAGGCTGACATCTCACTCCAAAATAAAAGACAGATGGAAGGGCATAGGGAGTAGGAGGATACGTAGACACGGGCACAGACAGGCGTCACTATATGACGCAAGCGTTCTCAGTCAATATTGGCTGGTGAAAAAAAAAAAAAGCTTTTGTACATGAGTTAAAAAAAAAGCATTTATTTAGATAAAATTAAAATTATTTTATCAAAATGTTTATATTTCTAAGTATATATTTTTTAATTTTTATATTTCTAAATGTAGTCACTGTTTTTCCAATAACACCTTACTTAATGTTACTAAAAATGCTGTTGGCAGTTATAACTAATATTATCAAAATATTGATTCCCATGTAGAAATTTGACAAGCTCTAGCTTTTAAATGTAGTTTGTTCCAAGATTTCCTATCGAACACAAAGAGAATTACAATTTGGTTGCGAGATAATTGCTGTCATTGGCGTAAAGGCCACAGCTAATCATTTTGAGTGAACATTTGAATAATTCATTGGTGAATAAATTACTTTTTTTTTCCCCAAAAGAGAACTTTTTCCGAAAGTGTGTCATTGAAGAAGTGCACGGTGACCAAATGAGGTGATTTTTTTTTTTTTAGTTCAATGCCAGATTCTTTCAACTAAAATTGGATTAACACTAAAAGTCCAAGTGGCCAATTCCAATGTAACGCCGATATCCGATTTTCTGTCAATTCCCTTTTTATGGCTGTTTACCCAAACGGAGCGCAGGAAACGACCAATATTTTCATCCGCCCAAACCGCATGGAGGAAAATCCACAAAGAAAAACCTCCCAGCAGCAACAATAACACGAATATCAAACATTATATTCACTTTATTTTGCTTGGAATGAATATGCTAAGCTAAAGCCCATTTAGGTCACATTTCATTGTAGTTTATTGTAATTATTTATTATAATCAAAACTGTGTCACTTAAACCCTGCAGTGAAAATTCATCCAAAATCAACGCTTTAGAAAACCTTAAGCGCAAAAAATAAAAGGTTCCTGGGTCTCATTTTGGGACAACACCTTTTATATGCCCTTTTGGGAGCTTATGATCAGGGGATGCTTTGAGAATAATTGTCAATTTTGGCTATGTGAAGCCCTTTGAGACTGTTTGTGATTTAGGGCTATACAAATAAACTTGACTTGACTTGACTTATATACAGTACAGTGTGACAGAGTATAAAGGAAGTAGAACATTAATTACATTTACAAGGAGTTATCTCTCCTGTCCGAGTTCGAGCAAAGTAAGACACAATAAAAGCAGGTCGAGCATTATGATGCTCATTAAAGTCATCATTTGCTATGTTTATAGCCTTTCATTTCCTACAGCTGATAGGGAACAGGCCATTTCCTCAGATAATTATCTCCAAAAATGTAACTCTGTTATTTACTTGCCTTTTTTTTTTTTGCCCCCACGTTTGCGCAGATTATTTCTCTGTGTCAAACCAAGAAGGCTATTGAGTTTGAAATGATATCCTCCACAAGCTACCAATGGCAAAAGGTCGACTTCCTTCTTAGCACTCTGCCGTGGCAAGAATACGACTCAATTTGATTGCTAGACGCAGGTTGGCTGAGGTAGTTGAGGTCAAAAGCCAAAACCATTACACTTGTTACATTGTTCAGCCCTCAGCGTGATTTTAACCGTTCTTTCGACTTCCAGGACTTTGGCTTGGAAGTCATTACAGGAGTTCAGCTCAATCAGTATCCACACTCTTAACTGTGAGAGGATGAAAAATATTCATGCACTTTCATTGCTAGTTTAGTCTTACTGTTCTATTTCAAAATAAGAACTTAATCCATGTTAGAGCCAGGGGCGAACTCGACCCATTTTGATATTCACAGGAAATTTGAAATAGGTCCAAAGTCAAATCGTCATATACAGTGCACGGTGTACCTAAAGTCTCAATATTATTCTTAATGCCGTGTTTAAACAATGGTTAACTTCTTTTTACTCTTGTGGCTGTTAAGAACGTTAAAGATGAATCATGTACATTTCCATTATTTCAAGTAGTGAAAACAGACTTCATCGAAATAAATTTGAACGGACAGCATTTGACCTTAAAGATTCCACAGTGGCAAAAGACACACTAAGAGAATGTCTGACAAGTGGTTTGACAGATCGAGAAAAGCAGCAGGAGACCAAATAAGGAAGGTAAGGAGGAAGCGGCGGCACCATGCTGGCAAGGGGTAGGAGAAACAGATTTAACCTTTATGGACAGAAAACGCCTCGCTGGGAAATTTTGTGCAATTATAGATCTCATCCGTCGAGCCCGTTGTCTGGTCCGTTTATCGACATATAAGTTTCAAAGGGGCCAAAAACAGCATGGTAATGTGATTTGAGCGAGAGAACTTAAAGATTCACAAAGTACAGTACTGCTACAGCTGCTTTGAAGGGCTTTTTTCTATCACTTCAGCAACATGTATTCTCATTGAAATTGTTGCACTCTGCAGCCAATATTGCTTACTTAAGTTTTAACGACTGGATTCTGCAGCATCAGGCTTCTTCTGCAATTGAAAGGAGGGGGTAAAGAGTCGTCTTGCCTCGATCCGCAATCGCGGAGGAGAGAGGATGACGAAAAATACTCATGCACGTTCAAAGCTTCACTCCCTTGGAGGACATTTGGCTCTCTTTAGTGAATGTCAAAGATTTATCTTCAGACTGAACTGCAGAAGATGTGAAGGAGCCCGGACAGTAAGATCTACAATGTCCAAGTATGAATTTCAATTCTCTGGACAGGGAAATTGGCTTGCAGGGGTCACCAACTCTTATTTTACTTTATTTTATTTTATACAGGTAGTTCTCACATGATATAATAATTTTATAATTTTTTTTCATAGGTAATTCTCACATAAAGGAGATGATAAATATTGAATTTCCTAAAATCGTTGCCTCCCACTTTTGATGTTTGGGAACCCTTCACATTACACGTGGATTTAAAGCCTGTGCATATGACTTCAATCAGTCATATTCCAGCAGGAGCAATAACATACCAGGTGGGGGGCTCGAGGTGGGGATAAGGTCTTCAATAAATGACATAATGAGACAAGCCATGCCCCAGTGTGAAAATGAAAACACTAAAACAAAATCAATAACTAGCCTCCAAAGAGACTAATTGGTACTAATTGAATCAAAGTCATATCCGTCCACCCTGAGTGCATCACAGCAATCATTCAACTTGTTTTTATACAAGTGTGTGTGCGCGTGCATGTGTCGAGAGTCGCTTATTACCAATGGGTAATGATGTTATCCATCAGCGGAAGCTCTGATGTATCAGTGATAAAGCCTTAATTGCATGGATAATATATTTACAGTGCAACCCCCAAACAATCAAGATTGAATGAGTCCAATTATTTTGAAAAGTGGTGAATGAGTCTATTTGGTGCTGACAGCGAGTTTTGGATTATTTGTCATGGGAAAATTTTCTTTGCATGAAATGAAAAAATAAATAAATCAAAGAAGTTGACCAGCATCACACATTGATTGTACAAAAACCCTGAGCTTTTTTCTATTATGCTGATAATCAAATTAAATAACCAAGTACAGTTGTTTTAAATGCACCAATATTTAAGTGCTGTGTGATTTTATAAACCGCAGTGGTCTTCAATATTAAATACACTTTTAAGGAATATAATCTGTCTCATATTTTGATGACCACTTAGACCGACTATGCTTTAATGCGGGTCCTGATGGGGTTACTTGCAGAGTCATTCATTTACTTGGGTGGTAATTAATGTAAAAGGTTTGCAAACCACTGTGTTAAAACATGGAGGAAATGCTGTAATAAAAACACTCAGCGGAAAAAAAAAGACATCTCAGTTGTCGGAAGGTTGTTTAACAGTGTGTGTGTGTGTGTTAACCAAACAAACACAAACCTTCTCCGTAATGATTCGGTCCACACACTGTTTCCCAGTCAGAGGCAGAAGGCACTTGTCCAATATCTTGTGTTTACCTCCCTGAAAGAAAGAAACCACAGCCTAAGGTTAAGACGCAACCATTAACCCCAGTTGCTCCTTTTCAAAGTGCAACAATAATTTCATAAATGGTTTGACAAGGTATGGATCCAGACAAGCTTTTAATCCCCAGATAGCTAAAGCACATATTTGAACATCCATTACAGTCTACCCACCATTAATCTTCAAGTGGGAGTAGGTCACATGACATAACGCACACACACATCCATGTGTGCTCCATCATGAATGACAACACCCTTCTGAGCAGTGAGTTTGTGTTCACCTGCTGCACCATCTGGACCGTAGCTGGGCGCCAGACACACTCCGATTATCCCGACTCAGCGTGTTTGTGCGGCATGTTTTCGCTGCCCTTGCTTTACATTTACATGAAGTCAAAATTGTGCTCGGAGTCGCCCGTCGCGGTGGTACCACTCTGACTAATCAGCTCTTGACCCCAATTTATTTTAGTATTTGAATTAGCTAAAGACAAATGAGCAGCGAACTGGTATGCACGCTGAGCCTTTTCTGCTTAAGAGCCATTAAGCAAAACCATTAGGAGAATTACCATTAATCAGTCAGAAGGCTCAGTCATTAGTGCAGGAAGTAGACGCAGAGGGCACAGATAAAAAAAACAGGGAACGCACACATACACTCAAATGACACAAACCTTTGCTGAGTGCTCCATGGTGACCACCACCTTGGTTCCGGCACTGGCCACCAAGTCCATGGCTCCACCCATTCCCTTCACCATCTTGCCCTAAAATTGCAAGATAAATATTGACGAGTCGGTGGAGTCCCTTTTAAACTTGTCATCAAAAATTTAAAACGTTTCGGGCAATATTTTTATGCGCTGCACAGTTCAAGAAAGACAGAGGAAAAGTAGAAAACAAATTTGTTCGTCACAAGCGTCAATTAAGATAAACCACAATTTTCCAAAACTTTTAATATAAGGTCTTGCCAATAACAAAAGAGTTGTTGTATTCCCTGCATGTTATCTTAAGTGGAGAGGCTGCGGCTTTAGAGACATTTGGCATTATTTGTCGCCAATGAGGAACGAAAATCTCTTTTATTTGTCTGAACAAAAGAATCCACGGATAGCATTCAGAAGACATTATGAAGCTAATCAAAATAATGTGAAATAACATTTTTGTATTTGGGCAGAAATGTCAGCTGAAGCCATGTCAAAGCCTGAGAAAATGAGAGCATCGCAATCGGTGCCAGAGGGACACCAGTGAATGTAAATTGATGAAAATAATGACGAACACAAAAGTAGTACTCGTAGTTCTAAAGCGGCTGTCCAAAGTTAAATTAACACAATCCGTCAATTCACCTTGCAAAAATACTCTAAATCTGACAAGATTTATATAAAAAAAAATCTGTTTGGGCAATAACATCTGCTTTTAACATGTTAAGAGCCATCTGAGCTAAGAAACAAATGTTTTCAACAAAAAGAACATTTGAGGGAAATAAAGTTTGCAACGGCAGGACTAAATCCAATTAAAAAAAATATCTGTGAGGTGAGGAGCGTGCTCAGGAGACATCCTGGCAATCTGATACGTTTGAGTGCTTTTGCCAGGAAGAGTGGGCAACTATTGCCAAGTCAAGACGGGCCATGCTGATAAGACTCCTACACAACACACTGATTGAGGGCTCTCATTAAATCAAAAGGTGCTTCATAAAGTATTGAGTTTTCCGATGTACGCCTTCCCGCAACCAACTTAGTATATTAATTTTCCCAGATGCATTTTTTTTCCTATTAGATTGCACACGTGATCATTCAAATGTTCTCATCTAAAATTATTTTGATTGCAACATGAAGGACAGAAGTTTCGCAGAAGAGGCGTGAATTTAAGAAGGCTCCATTGTTACTTACGTACCAGATCAACAAATGAATATAAGTTAGAGAATATGACATTCCAAATGAACTAACCCGGCAACCTCAACACGGCTGTCAGTTGAGTAAAACATTTCTTTTTGCTCGACGTGCCTCAGTGTCCCCGGTGACATGAAGAAATTGCCACGGGGTTGACGACTGAGTAACTGAATTAAAATCCCATTTGCTCATCAATCATGCGAAGAGCCTTCCTTGCTTTACTCTCTGCTCGATAACCGGGGGATATATACTATATATGCCGAGAGTGTTGTGAATCAGAAGGATCCAGACTGCCTTTGGGGAGGCCAGCTGGGTAGGGAAGATATCAACGCAAAGCAGTGCGAGGGCGGCGAGAGGAGCGCAGGGGGAAGTTTGATTTAATTGAATATACTGTCACGCATCATCTTGCAAAAAGCTGTAATGAGTCCTCAAACTACTTTCATGAAAAAAAAAAAAATCCACTTTGAACTTTAAGTATCCAACACAGATATAAAGCCCTGAACCTTTAGTCACACCTCTGCTTTTTTATTTCACGCCGCTGCTTTTCATAGGCTATTCCGGCAGGAAACGGTCTTTTTTTTTTTTTTCTACGCGGTCGATGCTAATGCAGTTTCTGACATTCAAAAAGCTCGCTAGTGTCCGCGCAGGCCCTCGGGGGATGACCACGTCTGACCTGATACTCGCCAAGTCTGGCTTGTGTGATGATGAGTGTGAGCCAGACACCTGCGAGCGAGCGAGTGACCCGATCTGTTGTGTACGCGGACAAACGTCAATATTGTCACGGTTTGACTACGGAGTTGGCTTCTTCTGATCTTCGGCTTTGCATCTGCTTATCTGTAGGCTTTAGGTTTATTTGATCTTGATCTGTATGCGTGCTCACGTTTGTATGACTCAGGCGGAGATAACTGGGTCAAATTTGAACATTTTAAATCACCCGCTTTTGATTGAAGTCATCAAAAGGCCCGACGTCTTTGAACGATTATTGCGAAAGCATATCCTGTGACGTGGGGCGTGTTAAGACAATTCTGCTTCCTGATCTGCTCTGGAACGAACAATGAACAGTGAGAAGCACCAATTGCAAACGCTAAACATTTCAATATTCACAATCCTAAGATCAAGCTGCAAGTTTTTCAAACGCACAACTGAGGATTTTCTCATAATGTGTCTTTTTCATGTCGTAATACTCGCCTGCTCTTTAAATTAATCCTCGCCAGCGGCAGCTAGTGCTAGTTAAATAGGCGTTAAGGGAAAATGTTAGCAGCTTAATGGCCTTTTCTAAAGCAAGAGATAATGTGGGGGGACTGTAGGAGGCTGGATCTGTGGCGTCGTACCCAGATTACAAGAGACGTACGGAATGATGTTCAAGTACTGCTGGGATGGCGCCGATCGGGATAAGAGAGACAGAGATGAGATTGAAGTCAGGCAATGCTCACTCAACAAGGTTTTTTATTTTTTATTTTTTTAAGAACGCTACCACTAAAGCTTTTCATTTTAAGCAGTGAAGCATCAACTACTCAAAATACTTTCCACACATGGAGCATTTGATGTTTGCATCGCCATGGCAACTTGTACACTGTGATAGATATACCAGAAAAAAAATGATTCCTTTTCCAATCCAATAGTTGCCACTTGCCCAGCCGCTACTTTTCTTTTCCGTTGAACATGTCTGACAATCTCCAGTGCCTGAGCCTGACATAAAAGAGTCTCCATTTAATCACATAGTGAAAGGCTGCAGCAAGCCTTGCTTACGCAGGTGATTAATGGATGAAAAGCGAGGATTTGGAATTATTACCAATTTGTTTCAAACTGAGGACGATGCCAGCAAAGCAATACCCCAACGCATCCCAGTTGGATTCAATAAGCTTTGCTTTTTTTATTTTCTCGTTTGTGTGTTTGTTTGTGAGTTATACTACTTCCAATTATTCCTGCCTTGAAATGAGTTATGCAAAGGCTTTTGATTAAAATCCAATTAGACCTGTGTAAACAATTTTGCTTCAAGATGAGCCATGGTTAATTCTACTGCCATCCACAATGGAACAAAGCACACACAATTAAGACGACCACTTAATATGCACATGAACTGACAGGTAATCTTTTAAGCGGCTCCATTTTGCAGCAGAAAAAAATGAGGGTAGGATTTATTTACATTATCGTTCATTTTACACCTAGAGTTCTCTGTCTGGGGTTTAACTACTTAATGGCATTTGTTCGTTCGTTTTTTTTAATGACATTTGTCCATTCACAAACGCATCACTGGCTAAATACAGCCACACAGTCAGCTGTACAGAGGTCGCGACCCAAGTTTCATCTAAATGGTTATGCTCAACTAAATAGTCAACTGAGTAAAAACAAAAACACTGCTCAGACAGCATGCCAAAAAGATTCTATTTCAGATTCAAAAACACAGAATGTGGAAGTCGAGTGTTGAGGAGACACATATCTTAATTTTGTATTAACACCTGGGCGCAGGTCCCCCAAATTTAGAATCGTTTTTTTTTTCCGGCCCTAAAAGCTCAATAATAGCCAAGCAAATCCTTAACTGTATTCGACTCTAGTGCACTGTCTCAAACCTTTGTTGATCCAGATATTTTAGCCTGAGTGGAGATGTAAAAGCATTTCAATGCCATCAACTGGAAAATGTTTATCTGCATTTGCATATTGAAAGCGTTCCAAATCGAAATCGCGCACAGAGCGCAGCATCCCCGACTCCTACGTTAAAACATTTCCAATTTCACGCTATGCACCCATTTTTAGATGGTGAATAATTTTCATTATCAGAGACGGAGTGGATTGTAATTCTCTTCATCTGTCCTTTCAAAGGGAGGAGGGGGGCATAATGAGGATCGAGGCGTAGGTGAGGACGGTGGTGTCGTGTGTGTGTGAGCGAGCAGTCCAGAACCAGTCTGGCTTACTAAAACAACTGCCATGTAAAACCTCCACTGCAAACCCAGCATAGTCAAGTTAATTCAGCATGGCCACAAACAAACAACATAACCGAGAGGTTAATAGAAAATAAATGAACCCTCTGAAAATGCTGTCTATCTTGGCCATTGAGGACAGCTGCATCTCGAAATGAAACGTGTACACTTCAGTCAAGCGAAAAAACTGCAATGTGCCGGGGGACGTTTGTGTCGAGTCTCGCCCCCTCAACATTCTCTACAAGCTTTTAATGGGTTCTTGACCTTCGTAATCACAGAGGAAGGCTGTGGCTGCCGTGGTCCAGAGACCAATTGACCAGATCAAACATCTTGCTAGAATCCCATCCCCAGCCATAAGCGCCTCCAGAAAAGAACAATAGCCGTGTTCTGATCGAGGTAATGACAGCCTTCAAACCGCCACGCATAAAATCGACACAATGGTGAAGAAAAATCAGGTGTACCCTGGAACAACAAAAAACCATTATCAAATAGGAGGTACCAAATAACTGCTTTCTTCTTCGCCCAGGCAGCAGCTCGGGCGCTGCCAGGAACATGTAATTCTTCCTCAAATAGGCTTGTCATTTTGGAAGTGAACCACTTGAGTCTGCAAAGTCAGGCTGCTCACGCTTGTTTTGGACTGAATGAATATGACAGAGAGAGGGAGTGTGAGATTTCATCCTTGTAAGCATTGAAATTCTTGCTTCACATGGGAAATTTGGGAATAAATGAACACATGGCACCAAAAGAAGGCATGTCCAGCATTACAATAACCACTACCATATAGAACGACATTATGAGTAAAGCGCAAACCACACATGAGGATGAACTGGGCGGGTGGGGGTGGGGGGTCATGAAGTGCAGCTCCATGAATTTGTTATGACAACATCCTGTTTCATGGAGGATAATCGACATTGCAATTTTCTCAGCGGTGGACTGTTTCATTGATGCCACATTGACTCAAAAAATGCTCGTATCTAGATTCTCATCAAAATGACTTCTTTCTTGGTCATTTCTGTTTTGTGGAATGGGTGGTGCATTTTCTAACTATCTTTCCATCTATGTTTTTGACCCAAGGGAGGTCATAAAAAAATGTAAGCTAGTCTTTACGAGCTACACCGACTACAGCATCGGTGCTATTCTATGAAATTGGATCCAATAAGGTTGCCACATGAGTGCGAGTTCAAACAGACTGATGATATTTGAGTTGCTGCCAACTGACAAGAAATAAACTTACCGGGATCATCCAATTGGCTAGGTCTCCATACTTTGAAACTTGCATGGCTCCGAGCATCGTCAGGTTGATGTGGCCCCTGAAGAGAAAAGACAGCTGTCACCGTTTGAGTCAGGGCTCTCGAGTAAGACGATGATTTTGCATCTCTGCTACTGTCATCCATTTTAAATGTGGACGAATCAAAGTAGGCTTTGAATGCGATGTTTTTTTTTTTTTTAAGCAACACAGGCCAATTACCATCATTTTCTGTATCAATTAAGTACCAAGGGAGTTCTTGACATTCGCATATTTTTCTTTTTATTTAGGAGCCTTGTTTAAATTGTGTTGGACCTTGTGCCTGACCACACCGCAACCCTTTGAGTCAGACGATAAAAATGAATCTATCTTTTAGTTACTTCTTCCAAACATCCATAAATCTTGCACAAAGGCTAAGACCGAGGTTCATTGTGTGGTCGTTGCCTATGTGACAGGAAAGTGCTATTTATGAGCATTATTGGATTTCCACGGGGTGGACGTGTGTGTGCGCACACACACACACACCGCAACTGATGTGTATGCAGGTGGGCAATGGCAGACAGATCAATAGTAACCAAGGTATTTGGGAATATTGGCCGGGCTGTCGTGTATTGCATTTGCCTTGGGATATGTATGACATTGAAGCTTGCGTGTTTATCAAACGGCCTGCAGTTCAAACACATACTTTGAAGAGAATATTGAGATTATGCACAAGAATAACTAAGCAGTAAAGTTCCCATACGTCATGCACATGAGGTTGTCAGAACTTTTTGAGCATTACCCTCGGATCATGGCAAATGACTCATCGCTGGAGAAGTAGGCAGCTCCGGGAAGCACTGTGACAGTCTCCTTTCCTACAGCGCATTGAAACAACTCTCAAATCCAGTGGAAAACTTCACCAAATGAATTTATGTTGAATAACAATGTGTAAAAAAAAAAAAAATCAATGACATGAATTGTATTTGTGTTATTTAGCTCTTGCTTTATTTTTTTAAGGCTTCGATTCAGCTTGGGCACATATTGATCGGGCTCACCTGCATTAATCAGGTCTGCGTCTACATCAGCGTCTGTTGGGTATGGGCCCTGCAAAGATTAAAAAAAAAAGATGCACTGGGATTTGATTTGTGTGCACACAAAGTGAGTCAGAGAATTGCATTTTTCTCACTTGACGAGACTGATTTTTGACGGGGAGAGAGTAGTGCATCGCTTGTTCAAAACTGGCACTCATAATTAAGACATTTTAACAAATCAGGCATTGCCATGGACGCCCACACTCTCCTGTCAAAAATTGATTGGCGAGTCATTCCATCTCAGCGGCAGCTTTCTTTTCTCTGGTCTCAGAGTCAATAATGATTTTGAAAATAAAAAGGAAGAAAATTAGTCTAGCCACCACAGTTTGTTCCCTAAATTGAAAACATTATTATCAAGGGTCCCCAAATTGAAGTACTAAAACCTTACCAGTCCTAAAATTCCATTTTCGCTTTGCAGATGCACAGTGATGTCTGGCTTAATGAAATTGCTGGCCAACATTGGGATGCCAATACCGAGGTTAGCTGGTCAACATTTCGTTAAGGATCAGATTGATGAAATGACCATTAAAAATATGGAGATTGGATGTTCACTCCCAGCGCCATATGCCAAACAATCTAGCAACCCTCCCTGTTCTGCACCCTCAGCTAGGCTGCGATTTAGAAGAGTTAGTTTCCTATTTGTGGCTTATAAGAGCCGAATTGTTTCCAGGAAATAAGAAGCATAATAGCAACCCTGATTGGTTTCCATACAGAACAGCTTTCCATTCGATTGAGCTGTCAGGGAAAAAGGATACCATACATCCCATCTTCAAACTCCAAAGCTGCACGACGAATGATCCTTTCACGGACAATATCGGAATCCTTTTTTGGTTTGGGCTTCTCCTCTTGGGGTTTCTTTATTGTTCGTTTCTGGAAACAGTCAAAGGTTGATAATGTCATGTGTCTAGAGATAAAATGACGGTATTGTCAACCACACATAATAGACATCATGAAAATGTCATTATCACACGAGTGACATCATTTTTGTTCTAATCTGGTAAATCAGAGTCGCTTCAAACGCATGTTTTTTTTTTTTTTTACCTCGATTCTTTTTTCATAGCTGCCTCCCTGGACCACCCTGTGGACGTAGATGCTGGGGATGTGGATGTCTTCGGCGGCAAAAGTACCGACGTCCACCACTTCTTCTACCTAAAGAGAAGAAACCAGGAGCGTTAGCATCAAATCATATGTATGATATATTTTGGGACAATTAAGAGAAAAAAAAAAGCACATGATAATGACGTCACCCATGTGCCTGAAGCAAGTTTGTCCAGAGACCAACTTTGCAACCGCATCACACCACATTGTTATCATCAACAGAGAACTCATGTGGGCAGAAGTGAGTTCAAGGTCTTTTCTATCCAACTAAAAAGACCCAGCAGAGACAATGATTTGAGGCGAGGTAGGTCATCGCGATACAAGTCCAGGCACGAATGCACCTGCTCCTTTCTCCTTAGATAACAATGTCAGAAAAGTTGTCTCCACAAGCATACCAGCTCGGGTGGGGGGGGGCATCAC
This sequence comes from Syngnathus scovelli, assembly GCF_024217435.2. Lineage (NCBI taxonomy): Eukaryota > Metazoa > Chordata > Actinopteri > Syngnathiformes > Syngnathidae > Syngnathus > Syngnathus scovelli. Next base: position 19,038,434 of record NC_090849.1, read on the forward strand.
GCTGTTGACATTTAATCTGCTCGAGCATCAAAAAACTTGTGCTGAGATTCCCTGCAGGCCATGTGTTGAACATGGCTTTTATTTTTTAAAGTCAACATAAAGAGAGGGGGGAAAATACCACTGGTGGTTATTTTATTTTTGCTTTTTGAAGAAAGCAGATTTTCCGTCAACAAGCATGATTTGCTCCTTTCTGAAGATTGTTTGGTGAACAGACTTCAAGCTGACGACGGAAACCAATCACAAAGGAGCAAATGGGGACTTATGCATGACATTACATAATTCCCCCCCCCACACACACACACACACACAATATCCAGTACTTGCCTGCGTAACGTGGTGTAACCTACTTATTCCATTTACATGAGGGGCAAGCAGCCGTTGGAGCAAATTGAATTAAATCGCTTCTTATCTCAACTTCCTCCCTCAGCACTCGGTGCTGACTGAGAAGAGTCAGCGGTTGAGAGTGGATCTTGGTGTTGTCATGGATACGCATACGTGAGGAAGCTCAATACCATCATCTTTATCCCTTCTCTTTTGATCGGGATATGTTAAATGTGACACTCTGCCGTGAAAATCGGGCCATGCAAGATGAGATTGGTGGTGGTGGCGAACCGATAGCGAGGTCCCACACATCCTCCCACGTCTATCCGATAAGCTCGATCCTTTTTTTGTGAGATGGACGATTTGCATAGATGCCTTCATCAAGCAAGACTGAGCTCAAATTTTAAGATGACTTTAAAATAGGGCAGACAGGGAAACATTGTTAAATGACAATTTAGTCACCAATAGAAAAATGCTGTCACCCCTGTTCAAAAGTAATCATTTGAGGTATTTTTTTTTCCTTCACTTTTGCAAACCTGACATTTCCTGGGCTATATTTTTAATTAGCCAACCAAAGCTAAGGCGCAACACAAAAGCTCATCAAATTTGAATAAGAGTGTTCTGAAAACAAAAAGCAAAAAAAAAAAAAAAAACACCCTTTCATCTGCTTGAATGGTGTTCACAGACATAGTTCAGACAGCAGCTTTACAAACACATGGAATGGTAATAACAAAAATAAATGCAATGATAAACACAGATGAGCAACAACAAACACACAAAAAGAAAAAAACCCACAAAGGCAAATGAGCAGGTGTGCGGAGGGAGCAAAAACAAGGCACACAACGCATTGATATTCCTGTATGTGTACGTCAATTTTCACATCAATGAGAGCAGAACAAGGCGAGCTCGCAGGGATGCTGTGGGGAATCAAAGTGTCCTCCAGAGACGCTTTCTAGAGAGTTTCGGTGTGAGGGTTTTTTTGTTGTTGTTTTTTTAGGGCGTGTTTTTTTTTTTAGGTTACTTGCACATATGCTAAAAATTAAATTCAAATTCACAATAATAGCGAACTTATTTTTACACATTTAATAAAGGTTTGATGCTAACAGTATCGAATAGTAAAATCTGGGTTTTATAAAGAAAAATAAATAAAGACTATCGTCTATGGAGCATAGGTGTCGTTATACCACAAAACTTTCTCTGCACAAAGTAACTAAAAAATGAACAAACTTGTGTGTATATTTTTGATAGCTGAATGGTGAATTTGACGATGTGCATTTAAGTTTAATGCTTTCCCACACAGAAGGATGAAGTGGTAAAACTCCAAGGATGTCACAAGTTGTGCTTCAACTTCACTCAAGTGAAAAGAGAGCACCACAAACAAAAATGTTCCATCTTGACATCCTTGCCATGATGCCGACTCGCCTTCTCGTGCGAGCTCATGACATGCACACCGCATTCAAAAAAATAAAATAAAAGTGCTCGTGCTTACTTTTAAGGCGCTCAAGAGTCACACTGATGCGCTGCTGTGACTTCTATGGCAGACAATATATCCTCAGTTCAATATACATTATTTGCAGGTTCTCTTTTGCTATGAATCACACTAGACAGATTTATGACCAGCCTTACTGAGATGCAACATGTTAGGAAAAGTGATGGTGTGGCTCAAGGCGACAAGCGGATGAGGAGGACTGCGACACCACACTCTCATTATCCCCATGTATTTATAGAGCCTCCGTATGGGTGTCTACGTGCAGGCAACCGGCCACGGCCTTGCTGTCACTTTTAGGGGGGCTCGGCGCCAACGCTGTCCCCCTGCCCGGAACTAACAACGCAATGGATTTGTTTCCTCTCTGATTTCCAATATCCAAAGGAATGGAAGAAAATATTACAGAAACCCAAATCACATGCTTCTAATCAGATTCACTGCTAATTAAAACCAATGATGGAATTTAGACAAAAATAAATACCGCTAGCAACTGTACATCTGGTGTTTTGTCACATTTTATTATCTGGAAGTTGAACCCAGAAAGAGATAAACTTTTTAGGCCTTACAATCTATGTGGCTACCAGTACCAGCACTCAAACATTGCATTATCTCTGGTTTCGAAGGTACTGAAATATTCAGTAGAGCTAGCAAGAGTTTTATTTATTTCACTTCTAGGGCATATTTTTTTGCTGAAGTTGGGGTCCCTTTAGGCATACATTTTATAAAAATTCAAACACACGAAAAAAAAAAAATACATGTGAAAAATTTGGATGAATTCCAGTTCTTACATTTGAATTCTGAGGTCTCACCACTTCAGAACACAAGCGTAACATTTAGTTCAAGATGATGGAACTTTGCACCAAAACTCGCGTGTTTTGTGTAAATGTGCTACTTCAAACATTCAGTTGGTGCATATGTTAAACTAAAGTATTTCTTTATTTTTTTCCATCATTCAACGCTACAGGTCATTTTTGCATCGATGCCTGGAGAAACAAAAACATTAAAAATAATAATAATAATAATAAGATAAGGCCAGAAGCGGCAATCCACTGGACCATGCTCAGACGCTTACCTAAATAAACATGATAAGAATTTGCATAATGTACCAAGGCATTCATTAAACATCTTAAACCCACAAAGGCTCATTCATAACAATGAATAGTAAAAATTAGCTTCAATATTATGTAGAATGGCGCAGCCACAAGTTAGCATAGCAGAGTGCCGCACGTATGTAGTTCAAGTGCCTGCATGCCTACAGACAGTATAGTCTCATAATAATGGTTGCAAACACAAATATATTGCTTATCTGTGATCAACAAAAGGATTCAGTTGAATCCATTTGCGATGACAGATGTGTGAAAAGCACTGCTTCGATGTGGTGTCCTACCAAGCACCAGGACTTTTTCAGTGTACCTATGATAAGGGAATAACTGGACCAGCTGGATACCGTGATACATTCAACAATCCGATGGCAGCTTTTGGTTGCCAAGCAACCATGAAAAGACTAGGTGGAATTTGTCAATTTCCAAACTGCTTTGTTTTATCGGATGTATTTTTTTTTCTTTCATTTAAATTTATTATGTACCATACAAACAAAAAAAAACACATTGCTGTGTCTATTACTGAAGTGACTTAGTCATGAAAGTAGTGCTTGCAAAATTAATACAGCTTTGAGGAGAAATTTGGATCTTGTAACAAAATATTTACGGTTGCATGTCACGCATACAGAATGACAGAAAAAGCTTAAAAAAAAATAAAAAATTGACAAAATGTGCTAGTTTTCTTCTGCAGCTTCGACTAGCATAACATGACCGTGGCGTCAATACAGACGATTTAAGGCTACATTTATTTTCAGGTAGATGCTAAACAACATAAATGCAGTTTTAACAATCCGTGGAATGACACATTGGGCAATATGCACAGGACATAATTTGTATTTTGTGTAAATTAACATTTTAATAAAGCATTAGTATAAAGCACGAAAAATGCGCAAGCACACAGTTCTTGGAATCATTACTGTTCCCTGTCAGACCTTGTTAAGAGCAGTATGGCAGGTGCATCCTGGATGTGGGATTTAAATCTCGCCCACAAGATGTCACATCCTTCTCCTCAGAGTTTCCTCTAGTCTGACTGATTTTTATTTTATTTTTTTCCCCTCCAAGGTGCCTTCCCAACATTAAATCTGCTCTCATTATGACAGCTCCATTTACAAGCCAGTCTAATGTAATGCAAGGCAATACTAATAAAACAAGTCATAAATCCTTATGGTGTTTATATTTGGACATAAAAAGCTTGTCACCACTGTTGTTCCCTTCATGCGGTCGGTATACATTTTTCCTTCTGGGTTTCTGCTAAAGTCCAGCTTTTGAATTATGCATTGTGCAGCTGTTTTGGTGGAAGTTACTCAAAAGAAACACAAAAGTAGTTTAATGCACGACAACTCAGAAACAGCAATTATGATTTGAATTAGCTAGTGATACACAACAGCTGGCTTTCACAGTTTTTGACAGTACAAACCACTTCATCGCCACTTTTCAAGCTACCGGGTCAACCGAGACAATCAAACATTCAAAGCCGACAGTTCTCTTCTTTTTTTTTTTTTGTCCCTCACTCGTGCTGTCTTTCTCACTCAGAAATACATTGTCATTCATGTCACTAGCATCGCCATCACAACTTCAGCAGAAATTAACACATTTTTTGGCACCACTGCTGTTATTCTCTTATTATTACATCAGTGTGGAAGAACAGCACCGGGCTGTTTCTTTTTGGCCAAGTGTACCATCGACTTCCCGAGCACCACTCATATTCATCCTTGGCTGCCATCAAGGTCACTCTGATGCTGCTGTCTCAAAACTAATTAGCTCCACCATTAGTACTGCGGGCCTATCAACAGCGGTGTGGAGTTGAAACAAATTTTTTTTTGTTGCATTGAAATTACTGATCAGTATCAAATGCAGAAGGCATGACTGTCTAGACTGCATTAACAAAAAACATTGATTTGTTTTCAGCTTTTTCACACAGCAAAGATACTCAGCGGGTGCCTACAGAATATGGGAGGTGGGAAGCTGAGAATGCATGGAAAAGGACGGCAAAATAAAGGTTGCCTTTCCTTGCTGTCAAATGGCAGATAGTAAGTGGATAACCAGACACCAGATTGAAACGAGATGTGACGCGAACCCCAACGACCCGACACTATAAATGAGCCGAGGGGGCAGGTCACTGGAGATATTAAATCTTTCAATACTTCTGCAATATCTGAGAGTTACACAAGTAGAGAATAAAAAAGAAAGGACCCTTTGTCCTCTGTAGGTGGTTAGATGTGACGACTGTGGCGTGCCAGTGCTGCTTTAAGGTGTTGCTTGACTTTCTCTCACAGGAGGAGGATACACAAAGGCATTTTTAACTCCAATTCTCAAGAGAACACGTTTTTAATAGTGATCTTGACATACACAAAAGTATCCAAGTGCTGTCTACAGTGCACTAAAAAAAATACTGCATTGATATGTAAATTGTCTTGTGGCTAGATACACAAGGCAGGTCTTGGTGCTCCATTGAGAGCCATTAAGCTATTTATCTGTCTAGTACATACATGAATTTTAAAAAAATATTGCATTGCACATTATCTGGCTGGGACTTACAGCATGACTTTAACATTACTGATGTACATCATATTGAAAAGCCCATGTTTTCACAAGATCATTGATTTACCGCCGGCGTACGTGGGTATACGTGATCAATGATATTTCTAGAGTCAGGCTCGCATTGGCGGGGTTCAGATCATGTATGTATAGCATTGGAATCAATTATGGAGACGCATGAGCCACTCGTTAGATTACCATAATATGAACACAGCGCATTAAAATGTCATAAAAGTTTAATTCAGCTGTGGAGTTTTGAAAAGGGAACACTAAAAGATGACCACTGCAAGCTCTGTAAGGCAGTTTGAATGTGACGTGCGATAAAAGACCAACCTACCTCAACTATTGTGGTTTTGGCTGCCTTGCACATGGGCTGGTTGAAGTTTCGAGCAGTTTTCCTATGACAATCAAATAAAAGGCAAAATTGAATGATTTAAAACTAGAATGCACAAATGAAAGCACTTTCATGTAGTTTACTGCAAGACATTGCTCTCCTGTGGTTGAAGGTGGTACCACAGACCTTGGCTACAAATGTTTTGTGTGGTAAAACCAGTCATTTGTAATCAGTTGGTTCAGAAGGACCTCAGCAAAGCAATCAGCTGGTATAGAAGTAAAGGTTACGGTGTGATTGGTGATTTTGAATGACGCTTTGTTGCAATTTTATTTTAAAACATGTTTAATTGAAGTGCTAAATCATTCCCCGACCTTATCTTGGCTTCCTAAACGGTTCAGTATGTCAACCTTGATTACAAATTATCGCTATTGCGGTCCTAAATTGTACTGATTTAATTCAGTCGCACAAGCTGCTCTGGCCAAGGTCTAAATGAACAGTTTGCAAGGACAAAAAACAATAGGACCCAGAGAATTTAGTCCTCTATTCACCTACAAAATGAGTGGATTACTACTTGGATCTGAAAAGGTAAAATAAGGTGAAGTGCCATTGTGATTCGGAATTGCTTCAGCACAGTCTTTTATAATCATAATTGAACAGCTCGGTTTCACGATATTTCCCATGTTGCCTTCACAATTCAATGGATTGAGATTTATTGAGAATTGAGATATACTAGTTAAGTTTGCTGTCAATGCTAAAAATTAAATAGAAGTGGAATCACATTCAAATAAAAACATGGTTGCATATAACTCTATATGCATTGGGGACATATTTCAATGTTTTTTTTTTTCATTTTTTTTTTTCAGTGGTGGTGGTTACCTGAACACAATGTTTCCAGCCCTGTCAGCTTTCCATGCCTTGATCAGAGCAAAGTCTCCAATGATGGCCTTCTCCATGATGTAGTGTCTGCCATTAAACTCCTGCACCTATATAAAAATAGAAAAAGTTCAAGATGAAGATGCTGCATGGAGCAGAGCAACAGTATCGACAACTAAAGTAGTCAAATGATGCAGAATAACTAAACTAAATACATTAATTGTCATTTGCTTGCTTTTATTTTTGTGAGGACAAACAACAAGACGGGGAACATATTTCCGCAAGATTTGAATGAGTAAAATAAACAATTGTACCTCTCTTTTTTCACTAGCAATGGCGATACTGCCATCCTTGTTGTACTTTATAGGAGAGCCTCCTTCCTGGATCAGCGTGCCGTAGCCAGTCGCGGTGAAAAAGGCTGGAATACCTGCCCCTCCGGCTCGGATTCTCTCCGCTAAGGTGCCCTGTGGTGGAAAAATGGCAAAATAGAAAAAGAAAATGGACAATTGCTAAGATCTCATAACACACGCAACGGCACTCTGGAGAGTTGTTGGCTACCACCAAGTTGAAATTGTTAAAACATGAACTAAAAGTAAGTTTTCCTGACCAACCTGTGGAGTGAGTTCCACTTCCAACTCCCCAGATAAATACTGTCGTTCAAACTCGGCATTCTCCCCGACGTAGGAGGAGATCATCCTTTTGATCTGCTTGGTCTGAAGAAGCAGGCCGAGTCCAAAGTTATCCACACTGAGGGGGGAGAAAATGTATTTTATATTCACTTTGACATTGCAAAGCACTCATAGCTGCACACTTTCAGTCAAAACTAGACTCAAGAAAAGTAAGTAGCAAATAGTGGTGCTCTGGGATTAATAAATGTTTTATGACTCAATGCTTTAGAGGCCGTTCTAAGAAATCTAATTTATGGTCAATTAATAACTAAGGATGGGTGGAGAAATAAATGATGTCAAACATAAGATAAATAAATTCCACAGAATACCGGATGCAGTTATTTTTTCTCAGGCTTCTTATGGTGAATCTGTATATTTGTGTGAAAATATTGTCTTCATAATGCATACAAATACTATGTAGATGAGATTTATTAGGACTAAGGTTTAAAAAAATTCTGAAGATATGCTGCCACCTAGTGGTTTGAGATGTGATGCATCAATTTCCTAAATAAGTAATAATGCAAGTGAATTTTGAGAAATTTTCAAAAATAGTAAAATACAATAAATACCTACAATTATAAATAAATAAAATAAATAACACAATAATTACTCCAATTTGAAATGTGCAAGTGCATTGCAATATGTTGAACATTGTGCAATAATTCATTTCAGTAGTGAAACTCAATGCATAGATTCATTAGTTACTAAAGAAAGGCTGTAGGGAATTAAGTTGGAATTTCTCTTCCAATTTTTTTTTTCTTTTTAATACATTCAAAGATGTGCACTTCATTTTAATCGAACAAGTGAACTAAACCCACCCATCCATTTTCAACACCGCTTATCCAGACACAATGCAGAAATAAAATGGGATGAAGGAAGGCGATTTAAAAATCAATATTAGTCTCGCAGGGCTCTATTTTTCACAGGGTATAAGAGAGTCTTATTCTCTAACTTTTCCTTTCATGGCCCTCACCATCATGCACAATAATGAGGGCATTTAAATGTAGATAACAGCAGCTGACTGGCAACAGACCAGCTGACCCTGTGGAAAAAGTACTGCTCTCAGTATTGTTACAACAACACAGATCCCCCCCCCCCACACACACACACACACACCCTTTCACAATTTGTATTGAAAAGGCTTTCCAATATTTACAAGAAGCATCTACACATGTGCATGAATGTTCTGTATCGCCTACCCTGCATTGTTGCTGACTGCAGTAAGACCTTTCACACCGGTCTTCAGTAAACTGGTGATGAGATTCTCCGGGATGCCACATAATCCAAAACCTGTGTTGAGCAAAAACACAAGCATAAGTTTGCCGTCTTGCAACTTCAAGGTCAAATTCCAGCACTATGGTACAATCAGTAAACTTTTCAATCAGAGTATTCAGTGTGTTGTAACACATTGTTCAACTCTTGATTTTGACATAATAAAATATGAACACAAAGTGGGATTTTTATCATAGTAATTGAGGGCTGTGCAAATGTAGATACAGGATACAACTTGATGAATCCTCCTTCCTTTATTTTCATAATCCTACAATGTGCCATGTCGTTTTCTCTCCGTGTGGCCATTACTGAATGCAGGTGGGGACAATGGAAATATTTTTATAGCTGTCTCAGCTGACTTCACTATAAATATAAGCTGTGGTGTTATAAATATACATGTGTGTGTTGAGCGGACACTATTCAAGTGCAGAACAAAAGGACTAAGTAAGCAAAATGACACATTATTGTAAATGTTTGCTGACACTGCCATTTAGAATTAAAATTCAGATTGGCATACGGTCTGGCTCTAGCTTTTAATATGGTTGTCAGTCTCTCCTTGCAAATAAATTATATAGAATGTCTGGAATAGGTTTGGAATAGGAAAACAAACAATGACAAAACCAGAAATAAGATATAAAACATGTTTACTGACAAAATACAACAAAAAAAGTGTGGATAAAAGACTTAAAAATATGCTTCATTTAGCATTTACCTCCAACAAGTACAGTCGCCCCATTTGGGATGTCTTTGACTGCCTCTGTAGGATCAGAGTAGAACTTTGAACTTCTCTGGCTGGAAGTCGAAAAGTAGCAACTACACGTCTGTAAACACCCGAAAAAGAGCACAGATTCCAACCAAAACAGTTAAACTTCAGATAAGCGTATATCTTGAAAAAGAGGACAGATTAGCTTTTGAAAATGTATGATGTGAAGAAACTGAAACAACCCAGCCATGGTGCTGAAAAATAATCATGCTTGTTTGGTGTAATGAGCTATTTGCACAACCAACTAACTAGCAAAGCCACTGAACACAACCTGCAACAAAATTCTACTAGCTTTACTAATGCTTAATTCATGAGTACCTATCAATAAATATACTTGTGACAACAGTGTATAGAATCGTGAGCAAGGAATGATGTACAGTACTAAAAATCCCAATACATTATTTCACATTGAAAAGTACTGTTTTGATTCAACAACTCATTCACCTTGTTTCCCTTGTTCTTTTTAAAGGGCGTTGCCCATGCTACATTTGTTGAATCAGATGGCTGGCATAACACTAGTTAATATAAATAGCATTCAAAGTTAGTACAGGAAAACCTGACGGAAAAAATTACTTGGAAGTTAATTTGGGGCAATGGAGGTGAATTATGTAAACCCCTGTGACCTCCAATAGTCCAATTCAGTGCCACTACATTGTGCTTATGTTTATACTCATTTCATTCCAGTAAACATTGCTGTAGACATTGACTAACCACAGGATCAAATTAACCAGTACCCACCAAAAGAATTATTTAAAGCAACACGACACAAATAAATAGGCAAATGTGTTTGTTATGACCATCTCCACCATTGTGCAGCAAAAACATGACAGCCAAATACCAACCTTGCTCAATGAACGCTTATCGAAGTTTAACGTGGTTTTGCATGGACCAATGAGGTATTTAAAAGTGTCCGCTCGACATATGGCTTTGAATGCCATGGTAATACACACGCACCGGACGGCAGCGGATAGGAAGACGGCTATGGAAACAAGATACTCTAGCTGTTAGCATCCTGCTTATAGCTAAGTTAAAAGCCAACGCTGCAGTCTCATTGGTTGGATTCGAGGGGATGGTAACCTGATGCATTCAAGGTAATCGGAATTCACAACGTTTAAATTGACATTTATTATTGGTCGTCTTTTGAATAAACGATACAATTGTCGAATCAGATTTGGTAGCCTCGACTCTTAGTTGATATTATAACGTTCTTTTTTATTTTGAACGACGTATAAAAAACATAACAGAGGTATTGATCATTGCTGTGTGCGTGCGTGCGTGCGTGCGTGGGCGTGTGTGCGTGCGTGAGTGCGTGCGTGTGTATTCACTAATCCAATTAAAAAAACAGATACAACACAATTTGCAACTGCGTTGTCTAACAAAGAAAGTTGTTTCTCTGACAGTAACCACACACATGCAAGTTATATCGTCAAAACACTTCAACACGTCAACGAAAGAACATACGTCATGTGACGTCATACTACGTCATTGTGAAGATTCATTCATCGTGCTTGTATTCTTCCAAACTCCATAAACCTCCCAATGCATTTTGTGTTTATATTCTTCCCTGATTTGTATTATATTAAAGTAATAATAATACAAATAATAATACAAATTTAAACATAACGTTGTCGCATCCTCCGTTGCTTGGACACGTGACCTACCCTCACGTGACTAGTAGTTTTAGTCATGGCCGACGACTACAGGCGACAAGGCCTCGACTTGGAGAGAAGAATATTTGAGTTTGACGCCAAGTGTTCCGCTCTCAAAGCTGAGAAACAAGGTAACGCTTCAAACATTCTGTTTGTAATCCAATTCTTGCTATTTCTTGGCGTCGCCTGACATCCGTGCTTCGTTTTTAGCCGGCTAACGAGCTAACTGTTGTTAGCTTTATCTTGCGATGCAAACAGCAACTGCCCCGGTGTAACTTTGGATAACCCAACTAACAGACAGCGCCATCTGTGTGCATACCGGGACCTAATATTAAAATATATCGTTTAATAGTGCAATTATTCATCCCGTTGATGGTTTCTGGATGTGAACATTCCGAAGCAAACATTTTAGCTAGCGTCCCTCTATTGACTTTAGCTTAAAACGTGACCATAAACATTTGTAATTTTTAAGTCTATCCTGTTTCTATTTGGTGCCAGTCAAGTTTTGGACCGATTATGCCTAGTTCTGTCTTTAGTCATTTTCGATGGTTTTACACTACGGCAGATCAGTACGAAGTGGTTACCACCCCTGCCACACAGTTCTAAGGTGTGTTAGAATCCTGGCTCAGACCCTCATTCTGCCTCTCACATTCCATAAATATGTCAAAATAAAATATTTCAAAAACCATGTTCAATCAAAACTAAATCAACCGCAAGTCTGAATGAATGTGCGTGTGAACGACTGTCAAGATGTTTTTGAGGACTTTTTTCATATTGCACAATTAAAGGCGTGAAAAACCCTACAACAAAACAACATTAGTCCGATGCTGTGTTTATTTTGACAGTGGTTAACGTTCCATACTTGTCTATCTGTTGTTTCCTGTGGTAAAGTTAAAAGTAAAAATTACAGCATAGCAAACAGTGGTCTGCACATGTGCTTCTTCCAATTTGAGAGACCAATTTGCCAAAATGTGTGAGTACTGTTTGTTTTAATGTGCAACAGTGAATGGTGCACTCCACCTACTCACCTAAATTCAACTGGGATTGGTCACTGTCTCACCCTCAACCTGTATAACCAGGACTATTGAAAATGGATGGATGGATGGTTTTTCAAATCTGCAAGTGACCTGTAGTGACACATCCACCTGCAGTCAGTAATATTACAATGGCATGTTTCTCCACAGATGATGACTATTTACAAAATGCATCTGTCATACTGGACAAGTTGAAAAGCTATTACAGACAAGGAGGGGAAAGCAGCAGCCTTTCCAAATTGCTTCAGGATTACACACAGGTACTTCATTGCTTCAAACGTACACATTGGACAAGGAGTCCTCGGTTTACAGTCTGATCGAAGTGTACACTTGAGCTGTGATTTAAAGGGTTAAAACAAGTTTGACCATTTCATAATTGCCGTTTGTATGCAGAGTTTCCTCCATTATAACTGACTTGTGTTCATGTAAATCTTGCATTTTGTGCATGGCAGGTGATCCTCGATATTACATTTTACGAAGAGAATAAACTGGTGGATCAAGAGTTTCCGGAAGACTGTTCACCGTTCAAAATCCAGCAGCTCCTGCAAGATCTGACTGAGCCGGAAGTTCTGGTGGGGAGATTAGCGCCATCTCAAGAGGTGTGCTTGGTTTCTGTTTGTGAAATGCGTCATTATTTTTGGAGTGACATTGAACCAGAGGACATTGTCACTGTCGAACAAAATGTTTTTGGTTACTGTGATACAGGTGAATTATATGGCCTGACGTGACAGTAACAATGTGACACTGTTATTTGGTCTATCAGGTGCAGGTTGTTTTGGGCCTGGAGTTGTTAGAATGCCTCTATTGGAGACGCGGCGCGCTGCTCTACATGTATTGCCACACCCTTCATCAACGGAAGCAATGGATCAAGGAAAACAAGGAGACATTCCTGAAGGTACTGCTTGGTCAAAATGACAGAAGACAAAAATACAGAGGGAAAAATATATTTCCTCAAAGGATGGCATTTATATACTCATAGTGAACACTCAGTCTCTGTATTCAAGAGTTTATTGGGGCGTGGACTTTCACAGCATTAAAAATGCTTTTCATTTACCCAAATATTCCTGTAAAAGACATGAAAATTTAATTCCATGATACAACACTATATTTTATCACTGTTATAATACTATTAATACTGGCCAGTGCATAATGTGCTTCTAATTGTTTTTATGTTTGCATTGGTCTTCAGTAAATGGTTGACCAGTGCAACCATGATCAGTGTATCTCCTTTCCTATCTGCCAAGGCATTATAGTAAAAAACAAAAAAAATGCCTAAGGGGGTTAAATTTTATTCACATGAATGACATAGCCAGGAAGTTCTTGGAGCACTACAAATACGACAGCCGACTATTGATATTGTATTTGAGGAATTGTTACTTTAGAAGCCTAACTGTTAACTCGCTTGTTTGAATGCTTTATGTGACAATGATGTGTTTGTGCAGTGTATTCAGGAAGGAGTGCGCTACCTAATGAGGATGTTGCAGGTGAGGAACTCGGTGAAGCTCAATGATGGGGTGGTGCTCCATGACACTGCGGCCGCAGGCTTGCTATCTGAAGGTACTTTTTTATAGCCCTTCTAACTTTGGCAAATTGGCTGATTTTACCATATATGTACTCGAACAATTTACAATTATGTCTACAGGTTACGGTGTTCTCAAATTTTCTACATTCAGATGTAACAATTTCTTTGATATCCTCGGTATGATCACAATCGGTTATTTTGTATTTCTACATTCAAGATGTAATCATTTCTTTGATAGCTTCAGCATGATCACAATCAGTTATTTTGTTTTCCTTTTTTCTGGGTTGGTCAATGGATAAGTCACAAACTGATTTTTATAAGCAATGCTTGGGTGTTCCATTGGAATTTATGCAGAGCAGTTTACCGGGATGTCACCATTTTACATACAACCTAAACGCATTGTGCCGTGCAATGCATTCTGGGAACTGAGTGTCTTTACCATGAGTGCCACATATATGAATTAAAAGAAGGACCAAAAATGAAGTTATTATATATTATTTGAATAAATCAAATAGATTTTTGCAAAATTGCAATTTTGAATCGTGACGTATCCCTTGACTTGTTTCCCAAGGTATTTTCTCAGACACGCACCTGCTGACCATGATGTACATTGGCGAAATGTGCTTCTGGGCGGTAAAGTATGAAGACTACAGCGGTGACACTGTGGATTGTAAAGAAGACCGTCTCCAGTTTAGGGACATTGGCACACAGATCCTCAATAAGTACGTGCTCGCCTGCGAGGGCCCGCTGCAGGGCCAGGGCTGGAACACAGAGAATGCCAAGGAGATCCTCAGTGTTTTGCAGTGAAGTTCAGCCGCCACTGTGTCCAGGTCGTCCTCGGACACAGAGCTGACATCAGTATTCAATGGGGTTTTCCCCCCCGATCCATAAATTAAAAAAAAAAAAAAAAAAGGGAACCACCCGGGTGAGGTACAGTGTAACAAAAGGCTAAGGGGAGGAAATGTATTTGGGCAAAAATCACCTGGACCTCACTCCACATCACAAGGTCCAGGTCACTGGCATTACATGAGGTGGTGTAAAACTGACAGTGAAATATTTTTTTTTCTAATTTGTTCTGTGGGTTGGGGCCGTTCTTTTCATTTTAGACTGTTGACTAGGGCACCTGTTTTGCTCTAAGAATGTGTTATAGTAACAATAATAATATAAAAGATTCTTAGTAAAAAAAAATGTTTCCTTTTTTTTAAGAATTGTTTATTTGATAACAGCCTAAAATGAAACATTGCACAGTAACATTTTTATTTATTCTTAAGTTGCCATTTTGGTATGCTTTTACTATTTGACATCTGTTTATACTCTATACACAAGTTTGTAAATGTGTATAAAATACACAAAGCAAAGAACTTTTTCCAGAAAGTGTGGAAGTGTATGTTTAGATTTATTCATAATCCACCACTTGTATTCCCCGCTTATTGCAAAATTTTCAACATTTAATTAACTATTTGTTTAGCTTTTAATAGAGAAGTGCTGTTTTTGATTAAATTTTCATTTTTTATGTCCTTGGTGACAATAAAGCCCGTGTTGTTTTAATGAGAGGGTTTTGTCTGTGGCGCTGTTCGACTGGGGAACTTCAATACCCACAATGCACCGCTAATGTCATCAATAGGAAGTAAATCCAAAGCGTCACGTCACATTTGTTAACCGGTATGATTTCAACACAACTATGTAAACCTTCATATATCAACAAGCCATGGCAGGGAAGATTAACAATCATAGCGAATCAGTCGTTATTCGAAGTCTTCGGCGCTTGAAAGAGTTGTATTGGCCTCCCGGTGTGAGAGACGTCGTTGGGGATCATGGAGCGGAGGAGCCCGGTTTTTTGGAGTGTTTACCTGTAAGTTTTTATTAAGTTGACTGCCAACTTCCTCTTATGTGATAACTTTCATTAACCTACCCCAGTAGTCTTAAATTTGAATAACGGGGTCTATTTGCGGTCCCCTACTTGATCTCAAAGTTAGATATTAGTATGCCCCCCCCCCCCCCCCCTTCTTTGCCCTGTCTTTTTTTTTTTTTTTTTTTTTAAGGTTATTGAGGGAATACCATAGCTCAGGCTCGTGGTAGCCTTTGGTAAAATGTAATCCTCAAGTGACAACAAGTGGAAGGAAAATATATCCTGTCACCCAGTCCGAGTCATCAAGATATATGTTTTTATGATGAGGACAGCCAATTTCAAGAAAAACTAATCACTGAATGTTTTTTAGTTGTGGAGGACAGGGGCAATCTGAATCAAATACATTGAGAAAGTACTGGGTCTGATGGATGGATAGATTGATCAATATTTAAATAAATAAAAATGCAGATGACAATACTAACAATAGTTTAATTCTAAAGGTGGAAGTGCAGTTCCAAATCATGACCCTATTGTCCTCTGTGGATATCTGCCGCCTGGGAGCAACCAGCCGCTACTGGAGGGCCTTGATCCGGGACCCATTGTTGTGGAAGTTCTTTCTCCTCAGGGACATGCCTAAGTGGCCCTCCATCGATCACGTAACGATGCCGCAACTGGAGGCGCCAGAAGGCCCGGTCATCGCTGACAACGCAGAACAGGACGATTACGAGACAACAGAATCCAAAATTGACTACATGGCAGAGTGGGTGACTTTTAAATTGACTGACGTCATTTTAAGACAATTCAATTACTTTTATTTCCGCAGATATCTGAAAGGATGCCCTTCATGCAGACAGAAATGGCTTCCTTCGTGGCCACCGTACCATGCGTTGTCGTTCTTCATGCATTCTTTGGTGCCCTCATCTGAGCCACGCTACATCATGTTCGGGCCCGGCATGGAGCAACTGAACGTTTCTATAGTCACCAGTCTCATGCGTGCCTCTGATATTCTGCAAATGTCAGTCACTCCGAACAGTCACGTCAATGGTGAGGCACCAGACTCATTTCTTTAAATAACTGAAGTCACATATGTTAATTTTTGGCGATATGAACCCCCGCATATTAGCAGTGTGATTTTTTTTTTTTTTTAATGAACCTTTTGAATGTTATTTTCTTAAAAACTCAGCCACTTGCTGTTTTGTTTTGGAGTTTTTTTTTTCCTCAGGCTAAAACCAAATTTCGGTTTGGCGCCATCTTGTGGCCAAAGAGAAATGAGGTTCATGAATGATGCACTGCCTTGCACTGTACTTTGCAAGGATGCTTCGTCCACCAGAAGATGGCAGTCTTTACTTTTTTAAGTGTCACCTCACTTTTCTCCAACTCAAGCAACTTTTTTTTCCCATCCTTTAGGACCGTCAGTAATCGGCTCTGGCATCAGTTACATGTTCAACAACCAGCACAAGTTCAACATCTTTACACTATATTCAACAAACAAGTAAGCGTTCACTACCTTGAATGGTATGTACAGAGTGATAGATGGTCGTTTGGTGTTTGTGTGCAGAGCAGAAAGGGAGCGTGCCAAACTACAGAAGCAGTACATGAGTGGGAAACTCTTCACTTTAATAGGGAGCAATGACTCGGGGGACCCAGTCTTCAGGCCGGCTCCTCAGGTGCAGCAAGTGTGCCAGGTTGTAGAAGGGGTCATCTATGTGGCGAATGCTGAACCAGGCAACGGTGAGAGACCAATACGTGGGTTTATTTGAGTGAATGCTGAGAAGCAGTGCTTCCTAAAGTTGGAAGAATAGATTATTTTAACTCATCATTCCCTTGTTCAAGGATTAAAGTCATTTTAATGTCACACAGCCTTCACACGCAATTTCTACATTCACTCATTTTACTCTCCTTTTCTGCTAAGTGACACAATTTACACTTATTCAACAGGTGAAGATGAGTCTGAGGGGGCTCAAATCAGAGCTGTGCTGTGCTCCACATCCAAACCCTTGTTGGTGCTCTCGTGCATCTCAAGAGAGGAAAGCCAAGCAGTCGGGACCACCAGAATGCAAAGCAACCGTCGAACGCCCTGTGTTGACATGGCAAAGAGACTTGGCCTGCCTCAGTTACCTAATCCATGGATGGTAATTATTCTAATTTAATAAATGAATGAATGGCACGGCTGTAGCTCATTTGTCGGGACAAGTCGAGTCAATAGATGGTATGGACGAAATTTCAAAGTGTCCTTGAGCAGCCTGTCTTTCTCTGTCTTGAACCAGGTGCAGGATACAGTTGCAGAATCTCTCTCTGGTCTTCTGGATGGTATTTCTTGGTTGCTGAGATCCTCAGGTGTCAAAGTCTATGATAGTTAGTTACTTGTTTGTATTTAAAAAAAAAAAAATTACGAATCCTATATATGGCACAGAAACACGACAAAGTTCTTGTTTGCTGGCAAAAGTCAAATCAATATAAATAACGCAAAAAACAAAGCTAGTAGATGCAAAAGAAGAAGAGATTTTCCAGGGGAAAAGTTAGGGTAGCTATTTTCATTGCCGTTCCACTCCTAATGTCTTTTTAATGGGTAATTTTGTCTGAATAATATTGATCTAGAACAGATGGTGTAAAGAAGTCACATCCCTGAAATATGAGGAAAACATATCTGTGAGAAGAGGGCTATTTACGATTTTATATGTGAGGTAAATACAGTTGAGAATAAATTTAGCACATCATACATGTTTGTGTTGTACACTGTTTTTGTGCTGATGCTTCATAAGTGCGCCCTCTGTGTTTATAGTTCACCATCATTTTGCCAGTCCTAGAAAGATAATGTGTCTCCCTGATGCTTTTTTTGTTCTAGTTACCTAGGCAACAGCAAGTAATCTGTAAAAATTACCAACCCTACCTATCAAAATGTTCCCTAGGTTTCATAATATTTTTTATTGCAATGGAGGTTTAGTAATGTGCTGATTGATGCAATTTAGGGCCATTAAGGCAGAATGACTTGTACTTTGTTTTTCCCCCCGAATGAATTTTAAATGGATGTGAGGTCCATGTGTGCATGCGTGCTGCGGGACTACCTTTACCAAATAATTTCAAGAGTTCAGATAAACTTGTTCAAACTGTAATCATGCGTTAGACGTCCTATCAGCATGAATCGGAAGGATTAACTCCACAAGTAGCGGAATGGTAGCAGTGATGACAAAGAGAAAAATGTAAAATTGGGATTTTATGGAATTTACTGCAACACAGAAGAGCTTAGTCCAAGAGGAGCAATACAGTTATTTAAATATAATTGCATTAATCACATGCTTAAGTAAACAGCATTATAACATGATCTTAGAGACATATCATTAAATTTTTTTTTTGCTCGTCAAGGCAGCGCTTCATTCAGTACACTGCAGCTCTGCTTACCTTTTGGCCACACATAACAAGAGATGTGTCTGTTTCCGCTCTCACTTAAATGTGGAGCCTCGTAGAATGTTGGCTTGATGAATGAACAACAGACCTCCAGCTGCCTCTTGTCTTCTCCAAACAAAACAAAGGCCTCAGGGGTATGATGTCATGACGTTGGAACCACAGTTAACTCGGCCCTGGCCGTTTTACACCCACATACACACATATCCGAAGCAGCCTTATTTTCAAAATTGTGTCGAGAATGTTGGGTTTTGAATCGGACAGAACACGCTCTAGGAAGAATTTGGGTAATGTTGCACAGCCTGTTTGCTCAAACATGTAAGCTATTTTTTTTTTTTTTTTTTAGCACAAGGACATTTTGCTAATTCATCCAAATGATACTGACGACATGAACGTACAAAGGAGTGGCGACGTGGTGCCGGCGCCGGACATCAATCTGAGGCAGGTAATCTACAGACAACACCCCTCACTTGTCAATTCCATTATTTCCTGGGAACATTACATTTTGCCACAAATATATAAAACGATCCTTGGAGACACTTGCTTTGCACCTGACATATAAAAATAGAGATTCAAAGCTGCCCGTTCACATTTACAAAGCTCAATAAGACAGCATAAAGCAAAACAAGCACTTTACTATAAGTCATTTAATATGAAGTTCTCTACTATATCATTGCATACTACTTTCGCTCACCCGGCGTTTCATCAAGTTTAAGTCCCTGATTTGTATTCTAGGATGGCAACTGAAATTAAGGTAGTCACCGGCAAGGAGAAAAAGAAAAAAAAACATCATTTGCATGATGCTTCCACTGATTACGGCTAAGCCTTCCACTTAATTGTGTTGTTTTGCACATGAACGGGGCTCTCATGCTGACACGCTGCACTTCTTACTCGCCTGGCGCCATCTCGCCAATTGGCATCAATTTCCTTGCCACTTGCCCTCGCAGCCCTCCTGCTGTCACCTTTATTCAGGCCAATGTTCGTAATAGTAGATTATAGTTCAAGGGCATATTTTCAAGGCATGCTGAATGTAGCTTTTTGCTAATATTGATTAGTTTTTTTTTAGGGGACGGGGGCGGTGTGACCAATGTGGCCATTCTTGACTTTTTTAGGGAAAACCTTGGAATGGTTTGATATCCAACCCAAGAGCAACCCAATTCCCACTCACGTTCACTTTCAGACCTGGCAATTTCGAGTTTACATTCAAGACAACATGCACGTAAATTGAAATGTGGCAGGGGAAAAGTACTTGCAATATTCCAAGCACTGGATGTTTACCAGTGATGGTCAAAACTGGGGTAAAGGGGCCGGAGAATGTTTTGTAACAATGAAGGTCCACAAATAGATGGATGAAAGAACAAGGCATTTGTGCGCTTGTGTTTCCCCCCCCCCCCCTGCAGGCTTCTTCTTCACTTGGATCTAATCCAATAGGCAGCACGGCCGCCGACATCACTGGCAAGTGTCACGCTTGTGATGTGAGACCACCCTAAATACATTATAGGGGACTTGAAGGGGGGGGTGACACAAAGGCCACTCTCCCATTACGCCAGGAACAAAAACACACAGAGGACACAACATTGTTTGGGGGAAAAAATAGAATTTACCGGATTATGGGCCAAACAAAATGAGGAAAAAGACAGCATCCGCATTTATTTTGCCATTATCAAAAAAAAAAAAACCCACATGGTATGATTTTCATGAATATTTCAGCTCCCTAAAGCTTATTTCGAATGAAACAAAATGGCTTGAAATTGCTGTAAACAAAAGTCTACATTTTGTCATGAAATTTTAAACAGTAGTTGCGATATCTTGTGTTTCGCTTCATATGAAACTCTGGTGTTTTTCTTTTGTTTAATTTACTTTCTCTCTCTTCGCCATTTGTGTCACAGTTGAGTTGTTGTGTTGTAGCCTCATATCTCACTGCGAGTGTGGCTTTGTCCCGCATAGGTCCACTGGGCCAGATACATTGTTCCCCCGTCATATTTGATACAACATGAAAGCACACCATCACAATCACAGGAATGATGATTCCGTAACAAAGGAAATAATTGAACATCCGCCCCACCTAACATTGTACAAAAACATGGATTGACATGTCAAAAAAAAGACACCAGAATATGCTTTCACATGCAAGTTTCTTTTTCGGGACAACATTTAATCTCACCACCATAACTTGCATTTGTGGGAACTGCAACAGTATGTTTACGCAGTTAAAGATGCATATACAAAATTCCTGCAATTTAGTGTGAAGAGCAACTGGGCTGCCTGCTTCCCTCTTAAGTGTTTAGGCGGGTCCTTCCGCACTACTTGATGGCTTTTGGGTGGACAGGGGGATCAGAGTGGGGGTGGGCTGCGTTTGGGCTACTTGTTCTTCCATTGACAGCTGAAATTCCAGGCAAGCCTCAGACAGTGTCACTGGTGTTGTGGAAGTTCCTCGTGAGGCTTAAAAGAAACAAACGTCCATCTATTGTATGTTTTATCAAGCCAGTATCGTATAATCTACTTTTAATGTATTCTACTTTATCATGTTTGGTATTAGGGCTTCAACTAGCAATTATTTAGGTAATCGAATAATCTGTTAATGATTTTGATGATTAATCGATGAACCGGATTTAAAAAAAACAAAAGAGCGCATTATTTTAAATGGACAGTGTATGAATTTTACAAACATATATTATTCATTCTGATTCATTGTCTGATTTGGTTTGTGATGTCAGAAAACAGACAGAAATGTAGTATGTAAATGTTTTGTTTTGATTCACTAAGTCTGCTTTCATGGAAAACTAGAGAAATTAAATTATATATACTGGTGAGAATCTGAAATTCCAAACATTTGGACAAATTTAATAAAAAAATCTAATCGCTTATTATTAATTATTATTATCAATTTATTTGTTAATCAATGACTTGTTGATTAATCGATTAATTATTGCGCCTTTCTTGGCTATATAATGCATCAAGCTGTCCACATATCAACAAGACTAAATAATTCCACGAGAGATGCTCAATTTTACATTTTTTTAAAGTGTAATATATTAAATGTGAAATGACATATCTGTTATTTCTAAACAAGCCGACAAAAGTTTATTTGGACAACGAATTCAAACACAAATAAGATCAGTTTTGCCAAAAGAAAATAAAGTTCAATTTGAAAAAGACGATGCAAATACGAAATGAGCGTGTGCGCAGCTCTTTAAGAGGCGGATGTATTTTAGCCTTGGATGTCCTCCGGCTCCTGTTGGCTGCGGGTCTTGGGAAGGAGGTTGGACTTTTTCGGCGGATGGGGGCGCCTCACCGCCATGTGAGGGAGACGGAGCACTGTGGACGTGTTCGAGTATGTGTGGACGTGTTGTGTGTGTGAGCGTGCGTGGGCTTTCCCGGTAAGAAGTAGTAGTCTCCCGCATACATGGACACAAGCGAGTGGAAGCAAAAGGGACTCCAGTTTAAATCTAGTGAAGAAGACTTGGAGTGAATTGCGTGTGTGTAGATGAGCAAGTTGTGCAGTCGTGGGGAAAAAAAAAAAAAGTCCATCTGCTTCTTGCAGGATTCCATCGTGACGCTTCGTGCAAAGTAAGCACTTGTTTTTATAGCGTATTTCTTTTGTCACTGTGCTTGTCACGATCTTTTCGTAGTTTTTGCTGCGTGGGAAACTTTGGCGAACTTAAAAAAAAAAAAAAAAAAGCCGAGCTGGCTGCAACAGTCTTTCACGCATACTGTCACCACTGAGAAGTGATTAGCGGACAAAATACATCAGGTAATACATCGAATATTAGATGCGATTGAGTTTATCGGAAACGATGAGGTAATATTGCGCAGGCTTTCGTGCTCTCTGTGTGGTGATGCAAAGCAACATGTGTTTCTCTTTTATATTATCCTCCGGCCTCAACGAAAGCTTATTTCTAAATTATTGGACGCTAGGGTTATCCCAACCGAGGATCGGGGACCCCAAAAGGGTCCCAAGTCAGTTCTGATTGCGTTCACAAGTGAAGATCATCAAGCAGGCACCGTAATTAACGTAGTTTTTTTATTTTTGTAGTGGTGATAAAAAATTAAATATGACAAAAAGAAAAAAAGAGTGATTGCAGTGCAGAATATAAAAAGGTCCAATTCATTTGAAAATTTGATTTATTTAATTGGGGCAAAAAGATTGTGCTAGCTTTATACCTATATCTATCATTGATGACGTTAAGATGAGGGGGACACTCCCCCCCCCCCTCAAAAAATAAAAACTATTTAGGGTTATGTCATTGCATTTTCATATTTTTAGGTAATTTTATGATGTCTATGTAGCTTTGAAAACCTGAAAGACTGGCTGCAAACTCACTCACGGAAACATGCACCATTTAAAGTCTTAACATTTTGCTTAATTTAGTGGAAGCATTTGAAACTATTTGCTTAACTGCTAGGTTGAAAAGTGAACATTATGTGTTTTTGTGAATTCATGGCAACAAAGTTATAATTTGTATATGCTCTCATGGTACATGCGTTCAGAAGCAAAGCAACTTTTATTTTATTTTATTTCCTCTGTGATCTCGGCAAAGCTTACTTAATTATTTGAGTGTATTACTATTGTCCAAATGTGGGAGGGTTCCCCAAAATGGTGCCAATTTTCATTGGGTCCCCCCAAAATATGGCAATACAATACCTATTTTTCTAAGTTTGGGTTTTGGAGAGGATCTCGATTGGTTAGAAATTCTCAAAATATCTCCACTTTGTTGCATGCAACATCCACATCAAACTAAACTGCCGAATTAAAATCCATGCAGCTCAGGCTTGACATTTTAATCCTCCTTAATTTAGAATAACTGTCTCGGTAGACAGCCAGTTACTTGGAAAAATATTAGATGGGCGGATCGGGGTAATTATGATCGTTTTTAATTTTACTTGACAGTTGCTGGTTCAAAATTGGACTTGTTGCAAGTCCGCACATGCCAAGTTGACTTTTCACTTCTGAAGAGTGCACACTTTGCTCTCATCGTCTTGTTGCTGCTCGGATACGCACACTTGATTTTTCACACAGGGAGCTCTGCAGATGTGCGTGCTGATCTCCTTCCAGCCGTGGCTGCTCCCATGCCAGTGTGCTGACTCTGACTTTTCCACTCTCTTTTTCGAAACCGGAGAAGAGACATCGGAGCTGTCTGATATTCCAATGCGAGCGGGTTAGACAAGCTCTTCCTCTGTTGACATTTGTGTGCGACACACGTTTAAACACACATGAATATGCTCTGCATAGGTTTAATGTGTGTATGAAGGCGGTGGTGAGGAACTTGGAACAAGGCAGAGCTGTGGGCTGCTTCTTTTGCAGACTCCTCCTACTCCTTCTGAATCCTCCCTGCTGCAACATGCAGGCTCATGTTCACTGTCTGCGGTGTCTGTATACTACTTAGGTGGCTCACATATTCGTTAGACTACATACGTTCTGGATAACTCAATCTTTTTCATATTCATGGAATTTTATCTCATCGAGACATTTTGGACAATTGTTTGTTTTCAGCAACAGCATGCAGAAGAGCCTATTCTGTCAAGTCCTTAAAAGCACATTTGGATGAATTTTTATGTGGAAGAATTGACCTCAACGCAATCAAGCACCTTTGCAAAGGTTAACTGTCGATTAAAATGTTCAAATTGGGTAGAATTGCTTTTTCACAAAATTAGCAAGTACGCTGTAAGTAAAAAAAATTGCAGGCCTGTGTGAACAAGAGCAAGGAGAAGCGTCAGTAAAACAGGTCAAAGTTCAGATGTCAGGATAATGTCTGTGTTACCCAATTTTGATCTTCCTCACTCATTTCTCTTTGGCTCAAAAATCAATCCGTTTTACTTCAGTATAGGTGGGGGGTGACTTCTCCATCTTTGATAACTATGTTTATGAAGAAATAGAAATTGACAACACGGAGAGTTAATTGTCACACTGGTGTCATCTCATCAAAACCTGGCCCAGCTTTGTCATGTGCATGCACGTTACTCATTAGTTGTGTAATTCTGTTAACGAACTGTGACGTACATTGAAAAGACTTGCATGTAATTATGGCGAATGCTAATTTGCATTTAGATGTGTACTTTTCAAAAACTATTTGCAAAGCTATTCAAAATGATCCACAAGCCTGTAGGCTTAACTGCCACATTGTTTAACTTCTTCACATGTCAGCGACACCTTCACAGATAGTGTTAAGCTCGTGGCTCGACTGTTTATCACCTCGTGGTGTGCGTGCACTGAAGAACACTACTGGGCAGACAGAAAAGCCAATTAGATTACCATAATATATGCCCAAAAAAATATTTACTTCTTTAATAATAATATTTGATGTTCCAGTATGCAACACCAAACATGAGAAAACAGAAGTCAAAGCTCAAACCATCTCGATATGACACGCTTACAGGTCATGACTTAACTTCACATTGCAATCATTTTTCCCTCTTAACTTCACACTGCAATCCTTTTTCTCTGTACACTGAACAGATTTTTTTTTTTGCAAGGACCTCTAATTTGCCAACGTTGCCCTTTTGTGTGTGTGCAACTGTGCGCTTTGCCAACACGGCTCATGTGACTTCTTCCCCTCATAACCTTCTATCTATCTCTTCACTGTTACTTCATCTTAAATCCCATCGGTAGCTTTCCCTTTTGCCGTGTCAGCTTGTCTTTAGTAAACACAGATGATTAATAAGCAATGTGTATGTGTGTTAGAGGTAGTGTAAAGTTGACCGTATGTTTACAGAGGGACCCCTTGAGACCTGTGTCGAGCCTCCCTCTTCTCTGATTGGCTCTGGCGAGCTTTTTGGCGGAGTCAAGGTTTGTCGCTGGCTGAGGTCCGCATACAAAAAATACAATCTGTCAGTTTGTATGAAACCAGCAGTAAAAAAAAAAAAAAAAAAATCCTGCCGTGTCAAGGAAGAGACTTAAATGTTTCTGGCTCTCATTCAGGAGAAAGGTGGGCGGTGACTCTGGGCATTCACCTGAAGTTACATCACGCCACACACGTGCCTTTGAGCAAACACCCAATGCCCACGTACGAAAATATGTATCGATCACGCTTTTCTAAAGCATCAAATACATTTTCGTGCAACTTTAAGCCATTCTATTTACCCAGTTGACATGTTTCTTTTTTCATCTGCTTAATGACAGCGAGAGACTGACGAAACCTTTAATGAGCCTGAAGCATAAAAAGAGCTGCCATGTAATTTGGAAAAGAATTGTTTTTAAATGGAGCTTCTCTGTCAAGGCAGATGAGTTAATGGCTTCACAGCTTTCTTGCATGAATTCTTGCACTGTATGACTTGGCCTTGTGCGGCCTCTGGAATCTTTCCGCACTCACCCCTCCACCACTTCAAGTCCCCCCACTCCCTCACACATACACACACATTCAATGATTTATTGCTTTGTTTCTTTCATGCAATCCTGACTCATTTCTTAGGCTTTCAATGATTTAACATCATTGCATTTTGCTGTTTTTGTTTTTGTTCTTTTCTTTTTGGGGCATTTGTATTTGCTTGCACTTGCTAATGCAATATGGAAATTTGCGGGGGGGGGGGGGGGGGGGGTTTGGGAAGGGGCTCACTGTTTGAAACTCACAATACTATATTTTTACTCGCAAACAGTCTCTGTCGTTAAGCCTTGTTTATTTAATATGCTGTGAGAATTAATTGGCAGTGTCAACTTAAGAGTGTTCCTGTACGTTGTGTTCTTTGGGCCTTCCAGAAACAAGTTGCGGGGACACAGCTGTAAATAGCCTTGGGTGTGGGCAGAGTTTGACCTATATTTGGACTTGACTGTTTGGACTCGCACACTCTAAGCAGTCACCTATTTACTTGGACCTGAGGTTTTCCGTCTTCATTGATGACCGCTATACAATAACTTTTAATATATATATTTTTTTAATAATGAATTGTGTTCCAGAATTACCAGGGACTGAATGTTTAAATAAGCCTTCAATAGTCCCGTGATGGGATATTGTCAGAGTAGCAAAGACAAGCAGCAAATATAAGGTTAACTTTTGAAAAGTTTCTGAAAATGAAAATGGGCAGCACGGGAGGGAGGGAGGAAGACAGAAGTTTTTTTCCCCCCACTTGCCACTCGTTCACTCTTCCTCTGTTGCTCTTCTCCAGCATCATGGCGACGACGTCCTCAGCCTCATCCGGCCTCCTGCTCTTCCTCCTCACGTCCTCCCCGTCCTGGCTTTCGTCTCCGGCCTCGGCCTTTGACACCGACTGGCACCACATGACGCCATCAGGTAAGGGGGACGTGCCACTCTCTGGTTGCTCTGTATCTTAAATTCGCAGAACTCAGGTCAAGGCTAAATGCGTAATCTCGTGTTGCTGGCTACATTATAGGACAGGCCAAGTTATTATGTTTCTTTTGGATCCAAGCGCACGATAAGTAACAAGATCACAAATAAACATGATCAATTACAATCTCATATGATAAAATTTGAACATGTGAATCTGTTGGATAATCTGTTTAAAACTTTAGCTGGCATAGCATCTTTTTAATTTCATACACATGGCATGCAGATTTTTAAAATGTATTCGTATGTATTCATTATTTTTGTGACTTATTTTGTCATCGGTATGTATACATTTGAAAATCTTGGGGGGGGGGTTTGGTTGGGGGGGGCGGGGGGGGGGTCTTAAAAAAAAAACTCCTAGAAAAATAAGTGAATTCAAATGATATTATTTAAAAAAAATAAAATGATTATTATTATTTATGTGACAATAGCCAATAGCATTTTAGAATGACAACAGGGTCCTGTTGCCTTATGCATGTGGCATGTGACATTTCTTTGAGGACTACTGGTGTGACAAATGATCACATGTAGGTGAAACAGAACCTTCCTGGTAGAGGTCATAAGTTTGTTTCAGGTTTGAAATAAACTGTTGGTGTGTCAGACAGTCTGCACGTGACTTATCAAACATTAACGCATTCGATTAAGGGCAACACTTCATCACGTCTTATGTCAGACGTGTGTTGCAGAATGCTGTGTTTGCGCAGAAGGTTCAGCGTTGAGCAAACGCAGCGATTTCCTGATCGATATCAGCGCTGGGGGTAAACGCACGGACGCCCCGGGCCACTCTATCAAAGTCCAGGGACTGCTCAATTCGGGAACATTGGGCGGTGGGAACAACTGTCACCGAGCCGGGTGAAAGAATGATAGGGATGGGGGGGTTGTTACGATTTGACGTTGCCTTGACAACATTGAGCCCAGAGATGCTGACGGTTGGTGGAAGAGCACAGTAAATGCTGACTTATTGATTCATTCTTGTTTCTATAATTCCATGAATGTTGTCAGTATGTGTTGATACGTGATGTGATAAATGTTTCATGTCTTAAGCAAAATTTCAAGCACACTGACCATCAAATGAATCAAAAATCATTTTTTATAATCGATGATGCAAGACCAAGTTTAATTTAAAAGTTGCCCAAATCCTTGGGCCTCCCAAGAGTACATATTCTCTCTTTACACTTCCATGTAAGTATTATTATTTCTGTATCTTTATTTTAAATGAAAATATAACATTTGTAAACATTTGCTTTTACTGGAAATAGAATTTTTGCCGGACCAGTAACTGAATCCTAAATATGTTTGAAATAATGTCCTGTTTTTAATAAAGGGATGGAAATTAAAACATTTATTTGAATCGTTGATTAACCGACTAAATAATCAACAAATGAATTGAATATTAAAATAATTGTTAGTTTCAGCCCTACTATATTTCATTTACCAGGCTTAAAAATGTTCATTGTGCTTAAATTAGGCCTAAGAAAATCTGCTAATCTAAATTTGCGGTAATAATGTCTTGTCAAAGTTTTGGCAACGTCCATGAAATATTTTTGGATTGGTTTAAATTGGTTGGTTTGCTGGAGAACAAATAAACACTCCCTTCAAGAACAACCCCTTAGGATACACGTTTGTGTCCTTTTCCGATTGCAGAAAATCAATCTAAAATCAATATGCATGGCCACAGAGGTTATGTTGGTTTGGCTGTCTGTGTGTCTGTTTGTCTTTTGGACTCCCAGCAGGATTACACAAACCTCACCAGGACACTTTTCATGGAATTTGTTGGACACGAGTTGGCAGGCAGTTGGGACCAAAAAAAAAAAAAAAGCCATTCATTTTAGTGGTTTGGCTGTTCTTTTATTTTTTGTTCCTTCTGTTGGGTTTCTCTCCCTTGCTTCCACTTAAGTCCAAAACATTTTACACCATCATACAGCACTAAGCACCCATTTTACTACATCTGGCACCACAAAAAAAAAAAAGCTTGTTGATTCTTACCAAGTGTGGGCACCTGCTCATTCCTAGTGAGACAAGTTCCAATTCCTTAATATTGAAAATACACAATAACAATTTGTCTGTAAAACTTCTAGAGTATTGCAGGTTCAGACAGTCTTTGATTTTATTTTCTTCCGAAGCTCACATATAATTATGGACCGCTTTGACTGTTTAAAGTTATGTGCGTGGTTGTGCAGACTTTTTGCTCAATATTTATTTCAAGACATAGTTTGCTTGGATGCACATTCAGTGACTTGACCTCTTCTGACCATGTCCTTGTTGCTTTCCAAATACACAAGCTCACCTTTGTAAGTGCATGGGGGCCCTATAGCAAAACGGTCAAATAGCTGCTTCAAATGCAGGTTTTTCTGGATTGGGCGTTGCAGCGTGGAGGTATGAATTTGTGCTTACCTTTTCAGACACACCCACACCTGAAAGGTTTTTATTTATAGTCTGGTGTAAATGTGAAAGTATCGATGAATCAATCAAGTACGACGATTAATCCATGTCTTCAGACAGTCTGACTGGCAAATTGCGGAGGCTTCGGCTGCCAACTTCTACAGACTCTCGGCCAAACATGTTTTATCGTTAAGAACGGACTGGTTTAAAATCGAATCTATCATTCTTGTAGTCGCCAGAGGATATGCAAGCCAGAGCTGTTATGAAATATGACCAAGCCCTTGGGCTGGTATGGTGCTGTTTTTGGAAGAATGTCTTTTGGATATGCTGCATATTTTTTTTCTTTTTTTAAGTTTGTTTTTGGTCAGAACTGCCAAGATGAAATAGTCCTGACTACTGCATGTGGCACGCATAACACATTCTGATGACAAACAAATCATTTTTGAATAGCCGAGATGTGAGCTGAGCGTGGATGTGTTTGACACTCCTCACACAAGAACCAGACAAAAACAGAATAGTTGAAACTGAAATTGCCTGAAATTGAGTTGAGCAGACTCGTTACAAGGAAAGTGCACCTTAATTGTTACAATGTTGGATGTCGCATCTGTAAAATTGCTGGAAACGTTTCTCCACCCAATTGTACTTTTTCCCTAAACTGCAGCACGCTTCTTCTTATCTTGGGCTTGCGTTACCTCTCTGATAAGCCCTCAGACAACCGATGATAACGTTTGGACCGTTTTGGCTTAAAATGGTCCCCCCATCGATTGCTGCACTGTACCGGTGTTCTTCAACAAGCGTTAAAGTATCTGAAAACAACGTCGACGCTGATAAGGCGAGCAAACAAAAGTGCAGCTTGTGCCTTTCCCGACCCTCCACCTGTTGCCTGCAGTCCACCCCACGTGCTTTTTCTTATTAGAGCCATTTGAATCTCGCTCTTGCTTTCGAAAAAGTGTTATTCCAGACATGAGAGAAAAAGTCACCATATTTATTTTTTATTTTTTTATTGACGTGACCAACACAGCATACAAATTGTGTGACGTCACTTAAATGCAAAGTCTGTTGTAGTACCAAGACTGACCCGTGAGAGGCAGCATAGTGAATAACCTTTAGCATTATCTGTCACTCAAGACTGTTTTCCGGGAAAGAGGAAAAAAATTCTTAACACACCCAACAACACCACAGAATAACCACTCAGCAACGTCTTTACGGTCTTTGCAAAGCAACTATTATTTTTTGTATCAAAAACAAATGTAAGCCAAAAAAATAGTTAAGTCGTTAGTAACAATCCCAATGCATTTTTTATTATTTTGTTGCTTGACGCATGGAGCCAAATTCCAAGTGGCAATGCCAACTTCTTGCCTGGCTTGCACGTCACAGCGTATTTGTCATTTTTGTGTCTATACGTGAAATATTGCCAAAAATACAAAGAAAATAAAGAGTATTGACTTTGTGTTTGTGCTTCTGGTCTGGAGCTTGAGGACATTCAGAGACAGAGCCTTTTATTTCTAAGTGTCCGCTTAGCGTTTGGTTTGATTTTTTTTTTTTTTCATCCCCCCACCCTCTGTTTGTCAGGCCTAATGATTGATGCTGTTGCATGACACCATGTTCCACAGCACAAAGGTGGTAACCAGCAGCAACCACAGACATGGTCACTCCACCCGGCCTGTGCACACATTTCAACAGAGCCGAGTTCTGGGTGTGTGTGGACAACAATTCCAAAGAAAAAAGAAAATATTCAGAGGGCTGCAAAAATAGAGAAAGTGGTTCAACAGACAACACTGGAACACAGAACGCTGGAAGGGTTCGACAAATATTGAAGATAAAGGATTGAAGGATTTCACACTTAAGTGTAACCTGGGCTAGATTAAAAATATTTGCTTGTCTCGTGTGATGATGTCACACATTCTGCAGTGCAATGCCACGTTATGTTTGCAATCGCAGGTGGAATGATCAGAATGTTCGGATGTAATAAAAGTATGCTGTGAACTTTTAAAACAGCAAAAATGATTGACAAACCAGATTTTCATCAACCTGCTAAATGGATGCCCTACCCCAATTAACCGCAGATTATGCCCTCCTCTTCTTAAAAACGGTAGTAACTGTAAAGCTCTCCTCAGGTCATAAACGCTATCATTCACATGCAGTCATGGCTGGCCCCACGCACCCAACGACATTTGACCGCAAGTCCTTGGCAGTTGGACAATGGCACTTTGAAGTTGTTCACAGGTTCTTTATTTTCAAGGTCCAAGTTCACATGCATGTTGACGGTTATTTTTATCACCTGTTTTTATCTTGTTGCAAGATCTTTTCTCGACCTGTTCGGGTCCTTCGGAGTGCCTTAAGGCTTCACTTAATCTCTTTGTTTGTCCTTGTCATTACTACTTGTTCAAATTTTTCCAAGGTGTTCTATTCTCAAATCCCTTTGATTAATTTGACTTTGTTCTGCTAGTAAGCATCCATTATCCAAATTTGAACTACGGAAATGAGTCCTAGACATTTTGTTTTTTTGCTACTTCAATGGAAAACTGTCACTGTAAAATATCATGGCCACATTTTATTTAAATTATATTTCAAATATTCAGCTAAAGTACACCCATTTCCACTTATTTTGTCGACCTGAATCTTATGCGTCAAGATTTTTTTTCTTTCCATTATGCCATTAACCTCATGTTTAACTTGAATCTGCAAAATGAGCTGGAAGAAGGATATTATTGACACCGGCGGGGCCTCATTGGCTACCACGGACCATTTCACAATATGGCGACTGTCTGTGGCGAGGGAAGTGGCGCATTTGGGCCTTTCAAAGAGTGGCCCTTAATGGGCAACCTTTTACCCGACGTCTAGGATGCAAAATGGCCCAGCAACGTATAAATGGACTGCATGTTCAACTAGATAAGATAGTGCTCTTTATAAGGGGATGAGAATTATTTTCATGCACAAAGTGGAACTTCTAAAGTTGTGAATTCTAAATTATGCCTAGGGTTGCATAATAAGTCGAACATTCTGGAAGGTTTTTACTAAATTTCAATGGAAAATTAAAATATTAAAATTATAGGAGTACCACCATATCCTGTGGATTTGATTATTTAGGTTTTTTTTTTGAAGAAGAAGAACTACTCTCGCTGGTCTTCAATTTGTGTCCTCACCTTAGTGATTGCAAAGAGGGTAATGTAGGAGAAAATAGAAACAATATTTAATTGAGAGCATAACTCAGTAATTTTGAAAACAGGTTTGTCGAGTTTGCACAGTGTTGACTGCAACCGCCCTCCGCACGGGTTACCCTGTTTAAACTTGAACTTAAGTCGACATTATAGCCACTTTGTCACTTGGTGACAGGTAGACTTTTCTGAGATGACTGTAAGAAAAAAAAAATCTGTCGGCGTTAGCGGGAGATGAAAAAGGGTATTTGAAAGGTTTACAGGTGTCACTGTGAAACGTTTCACCTCTGACGTACATGCAGAGCCATCTTCCAAAAATGCTACTTTGCACATTTTTTGCACATATATGACTACAACAGATATTTTTGCAAAGATTATTCTGCTAGTTTTCACACTGTGTTCAGTCTGTTGAACCTTTGGTGCTGGCAGCTGAAATTTGTTGGATGAGGAGAGGAGGGGGGGCAGGCAGAAGATGAAGGGCCTGGTCCGTTGACGGGGAGGGTGTACGGCGTAGCGGACAGGAATGCAGTGATCTATCAGATTAAGCAGGCATCGAACCGAGCATAAGCAGTTGAATGAAATTATAAGGGTGGAAAAATCAGGGGGATGGATGGACGCACATGCTTGTCACTCAATAGATCAAAAAGTCTCAATCGCTTTGTAGTTAATGAAGGTGAATAAAGTAGATTTCTTTTTTTGTCTTTTCTTGCCAGCTCCCGCGGAACCTCACTTCACTAAGTGTTCATCCCGAGACCAGGTGACGTTCAGGTGCTGGTGGAGTCCGGGCAGTTTCAACAATCTATCAGACCCTGGAGCACTGAGGGTCTTCTATCAGAAACGAGTTATAGGGTGAGCGTCGTGACCAAGCAAAGAGCCCAAACAACTGCTATTAAGCAGACAGCATTTCTGTGGCTGACATGTTTGCTTTTGTTTATTTCTGACTCCAGCTCCTCCACCAAGGACGAATGGAAAGAGTGTCCAGAGTATTTCTACTCAAGGCGGGAGTGCTTCTTTGATAGAAACCACACAGCCATTTGGACCACCTACTGTATGCAACTTCGCAGCCGAGACAACATTACCTATTTCAACACAGATGACTGCTTCTCCGTGGAAAACATTGGTTCGTAGCTAGCTTATTTTTGGATTATAACTTTTGATAAAGTACAATATTGCATTTTCAGATTTTTTTCGCCATTTTTTAAAAAATGTTGTAGTGGGAGTCATTTTTTTTTCCTGTTTTTTTACCCTTATTTCCCAGTCACCATTTTTCTTAAAGAATTTGAGGATTTGTAAAAAAAAAAAAAAAAAAAATGTCCAATGGGGATCAACTCCACACAGATTTTCACATTTAGCTAAGATAATTTTATCCTGCTTTGACAAAGTCATTTTATAGACCAGTGTGTCACAAACTCCATTGAGTCAAAGAGAAAAAATCTGATTAAATTACTTTCATTATTAAAATGACCACATTGACATGATTTACAAGCAGTCATTTTCCTTGGCAGTACGTCCTGACCCTCCATTGGCTCTCAACTGGACCTGCCTAAATGTGAGTCCCTCTGGGCTCACTTACGACGTCATGGTGACGTGGGAGCCGCCTCCCTCTGCAGATGTCAAAGTTGGATGGATGAACATCGTCTACGAGGTCCAGTACAGAGAAAAGAACAGCACCAACTGGGAGGCAGTGAGTTGACAAGTCTTTTGTAAATTCCACAACATTTAAGTTTGCAAAGTCGGCCAAACAAGTGCACCATGTGTGCACTCCAGTGGAAAGTGGAAGATCAAATGAGGACATGTAGTTTCATGTTTCTTCCCTTAAACCCACTGGAAGCCTGAGCAAGGCCTCTTGGGAAAACACAAGCTTAGTGAAGGAAGTCAAGTGAGGGAGCGCTTGGTTTAGTGGTCATGGCATTTTTGCCTGGTTTGCTAATCTCAGCATATAAATCTTTCTCCAACTGTATCCCTGTAAATCTGAAACCTCTAGAAATGTAACTAATAATCACTCACTGGCCATGAAATTAGTTTACTGAGTGCTTTTCTGTAGAGACCCACCATGTTACACTTACTTACAAGTGGCAGTAGATGGCGCCAAAGAACAAACTAAACCTTTTGTGGTATATCTGCTGGCACAACTGCAAACAACTTTTTATCATTGTTTCAATTCAGTTTTCACCCACTTCTTATGAACTCTGCTCGACCCCCAAGGAAATAGTCCAAGCTTGGCCAGTTCCTTTTATTGGCAAACATGATGATACTGTCTGCTATCACTGCATCATGCAAGATGACCTCATGTCATGGATCTCTTGTTGCACTTGTGTGTTCTCTTCAGCTGGAGGTTCAGCTGGAGGCACAAACTCATCAAACAATCTATGGACTCCTTGTAGACAAAGTGTATGAAGTGCACATCCGCTGCAGGATGAAAGCTTTCACCAAGTTTGGAGACTTTAGTGAATCTGTTTTCATTCACATCGCCGCAAGTCCTAGCAAAGGTAACGTGTTTGTGCTTTTGTAGTTTTGTGTCCTTGTCTGGGTTGTAAGGCTGTTTCTATTCATCTGTTTTAGATTCATTTTCCCTGCTTACATTGGTTATCGTTTTGGGAGTCGTAGCTGCCGTCATACTCATCATGTGGATTGTGGTATCGCAACAGCACAGGTAGGAACTCAAATGCACACACGTAAAAGATTTTTTTTTTGTCTTGAATAAAATGAGATTGCTACTTTTGCAGGTTAATGGTCATTCTGTTGCCACCGATTCCAGTGCCCAAAATTAAAGGAGTGGATCCAGAGATGTTAAAGGTACAAATGTTTTTTTTTTGTAATATATACACGTAAATAGTATTTTTTGTAATTGTGGGTTAACCTATGCCCCCCCCCCCCCAAAAAAAAAAATCAGGAAAGCCACAGTGATGAAAAACAGTTTAATGCTATAGCTCCACAATCGAGGACTACATACTGTAGTTCTCGGTCTTTTCATGGTTCCAGCAATTATCTTCAAACCTATTTCAAATAATTTGTTGTGCCGACTCACCGAACCCCTAGGGTTCAATCGAACCCAGGTTAAGAACCATTGCTCTAAAATAATATTAATAAACTTTTTGTCAAGTATCTTGAGAAGTGTCAATTAAGTGGTATTGTTGTAAAGGATTTTTTAATTTTTTTTATTTTACTACAGCTCCTGCTTTGGATGTTGTTAGATTTTGCAAGTCAACCTAATGTCTTTTTGTTTCCATGTAGAAAGGGAAGCTGGATGAGCTGAACTTTATCCTGAGCCATGGAGGTCTGCTTGGCGGCCCCACGTACTCGCCAGACTTTTACCAAGATGAACCATGGGTGGAATTTATCGAGGTGAACGTGAAGGATCCAGACACTGGGGAAAAGGAGGACAACCAGTCTTCGGACACCGAGAGGCTCCTCGGAGGCTCTCAGCCTGGCAGACACCGAGCGGGCTGCTCCAACGCTCTCGGGTACTTCTTGTACTTGTAAAAGTTCAATTCAGATCACAGAATATTTTTCGGCGCTACTTGTTAACATCTATGCTGTCACATCAGCTTTCCTGATGACGATGGCGACAGCGACCGCCCTGATGACCCGAATGTTCCCGACGAAGACGACGACATGCTCACGTCCACGCTGTTGCCGGGCCAACCCGACGACAGAGAAGCCTCAGAAGGCTCTCCGGTGCCTTCTCAAAGTGCAACTCCTCAGACTTGGGTCAACACAGATTTCTACGCCCAGGTCAGCAACGTGATGCCCTTCGGGGGCGTGGTGTTGTCCCCTGGCCAGCAACTACAAACCCAGGAGGGCGAGTTGGCCTCAAACGAAGATGCAAAGAAAGGCGAAGAGGAGAAGAGGCAAAAAGAGCTTCAGTTTCAGCTCCTGGTTTTGGAACCGGATGGCGAGAACAGCAGCCGACCGATGATCCCCTCGCCTTACTGCGCCATGCCCGACGAGACCTACCCGCCCGTCGAGCCTCGGCTGACCGAAGCCTGCGAGTCACCTTACATCTCACCCGACTCCCCCCAGGCGCAGCTCTTTGCCCCCGTGGCGGACTACACGGTGGTACAGGAGCTAGACAGTCAGCACAGTGTTCTGCTCGACCCGCCTCCCGTCCAGTCGGCGCCGTTGTGCTCATCACAGCACCCCGTCAAAGCCCTCCCCGCTATGCCCGTGGGGTATGTCACCCCAGACCTCCAGGCGGCGCTCTTACCTTGAACGCAACACCTTTAGACCAGAAAATTAGCTGACTTTTGCTGGAGGCACATTGACTCGCAGCGAGCCGGGAGGGGACTTGAACGTGCGCCCCCGCTGTCTTACATCCGCGTCGCCAAAATGTATTTCACGCACTTTGTGTTCTGTTTCCCTGTAAACAGCAAAGGAGAGACATTTTTATAAAAGCAATCAGTTTACCGCTTGCGTATCTTTAGCGAATTGCCAAAGTCTTGACAGTCTGCTTCAAAGACGACAGAAGAAGCATGCGCCATCGTTTACTCTTAGCAGTGTGCATCATTGACACAACTTTGTGTGCTTACACAAGATATAGAACTATGAATATTCTACTCAAACAGCGTAAGAAGCTAGGATATATATTTTTTGCTACAATCATTGTTTTTGTCATTGCGTATTGTTCACATGCTGGCCAAATTTTGAGATAGTGACTTTTTATTTGTTGGATTTGTGAATGTTTATTTGGAGATGAGTGAAAACTCGATGGAAACAGACGATACGACAGCAAATAATCCTGTCAAAAAGCTTGCTAAAGAATACTTTAGCACCATAATCTGTAGTGCATTTTCTCTCATAGTGACAACCAATATAGGAAAGAAGTCCACTGTGAGGCGTTCAGTGACACTAAGGAAATTGCATAAGAGCAATTTATGGCCAGAAATGAGTTTCCCCCTTTTGATCTTGACCTCATTTTAATTTCAATTCATAGGAATCACATAAACTGGACTTTAAATCAGAAGGATTGCTTTACCACAATAAGCTTCTCTACATGTAGCTGATGGACGCACACACACACACACACACACACACACACACACACACACACACAAAGAACTAATAGCAGCTCAACTACTACCCACTTAAAATGTTATTTGAAATGTTTCATGTATGTTTATGTCAAATAATTCAGGGATGGCGAAGGGATCGAGTCGAAAGAATGTGAAGGTGTGTCCTTAGGTGTGACTAAACACAGTGTTAGCAATCGCTTTTTTTACGGTTGTGTTAAATGTTTGTCGTGCCTGTGTTGATGTATGTTTAACTACTCATGATCATAATAATGGTATTTACACTCGGCTAAGGAATAATTGCAAAGTTGGAGGTGTGTTTAGGTGAACATGAAGCATGACTGCGTACGTGATCATAAAATATATAAAAGGCTATAATTACATAAATATGAATTGAAAGTTAGGGAACTTGCGAAAGGGATACCCCCCACAATTATTTTCCTATTTTTAAATGTGCTAGAACGTGGGTGACTTGGGAATGGAAAACTTGAAAATTGTTTCACTAATACGACACCCGTTAGGTGACAAAAGAGATACGTTTTATTTTATTGGGAAGACAAAGAAAATATATTTAGATTTCTATATATTTAGAGATAGCAAATATATTGCTGCCCGGTACTTTTGCATTTGTTGAAGATTCACTTAAGGGAGAGCTAGCGTTACTGTACCGTTCATTTATATTTGCTGGGAAGAACTTACAGAGCTCACGATGCTGCTACCATTGCGCATATGTGCGTGCGCTTATGTCATCTGCATCTTGGTGATGAATGAACAGTAATACAAAGACAAATTTTCCGTCGTATGGAAAAGATTCTCTAAAAAAAACATGGAAGTTTCCTGCAGGGAAACCCGGTGTGTGCAAACTGGAACGCAATCAGTGACTAGCAATCGAGCGGTCATTTCTTCAAGCTTTGTGTGGAGGCGTTAACTGCGATGTAATTGTAAAATGCACCCGTGTCATTACCAGCTCACAATGAGTTCATTCTTTACGTAGTGCAGATGTTTTTTTTTTTTTTCAAATGTTACAGACACTTTATGAGCACTTTGTACATGTATGTCAGACATCAACATTGCATGAGAATTTAGTTAGATTTTATTCAAATGGTAGAGTTTACTTTTATTGTCTGATTTTGAATTAAATATTTCCCCGAATGATAGATTATGGGAAAATGTGGTTTTGTTTTTTAATGGTCTTCTATACCAGCAGTTGTCAACTGCTGGGTTGCAGATACGAGCTAGTAGAAAAAATTGCTTGTATTCAGATTTTTATTTTTTCCGGTACAGTACAGAGCCAAAGCTACCAAGGTCCCACACGGATTAAGAAAGGGACAAGAAATGTTGCTTCCTCATGTTCTAGGGACAAGTTCACTCTGTAAACAAAAATGCAACTGCCTCTGGCTGGCAGACCTCAAGGCTTGCAATATGCTTTTGGTGGTACATCATTGTTTTCATAGGCTATATTTAAACCCCCTAAAATATTGTTCTTAACTTCAACAATAGGAAACTGTGGGACAGCAGCTGAGAATCACTCTTCATGATTTTTTTTTCAAGGATTTCATCTTCCAAATTGCTTGTCCTCACGAAGGTCAAGGGTGTTTTTTCGAAAATACCAGGGAGTTGGTTGTTGGCTGTTGGTATAATTTTATATAATTATCAGATACATTCTCATTAAAATAAAAACTAGCTTTATATAGTATAGTAAGTATGCAGTCAAATATTTGAAGGTGTCTATAAATAATTTTATAATTTCCCAAGTGTATATGTATTTTATTTCGAGGGGAGGCATGTTTTTGTAACATTGTTTTTTCCGACTTAATTCTCCTAGCAACATGTACATCTTCAGATGTTTAAATGATAATTAGACTCACTATATTGAGTTTAGTCTTGTTTTTTTAATAATAAGACAATGAGGAACCTTTATTATCAACGAGCTTCAATTTGAAGCTGCAGCCTGCGTTTAAACATGGAATTTTACACAACCAGATTGATGGAATCATATACTGTGAGCTATATGTTGAATAATTTGCATAGAAGATGTATGAACAGCTTGAGGTAGGTGCTATAAGCCACTTTCACACTGTCTGTCAAAGCTGGCATTTTCTCATCCTTGCAGCACTATCAGAGGTGTGATGGGGTGGAAGCGGGGGGGTTCTTAAATGTAACACCTCGATCATTTCTCCCACCCTGATAGTATTTCATATCACAATTATGTGATTGTGTCTATAATCCTGCTTTTTGTGTAAAAAGCTTTGATGCAACAGGTTCTTCTGTGTAAAATTGGCTTCAGTTTCAATACTTCCACTGCAAACAATCTTGTGTTCCTACTGCTTTGCCAAAATGATGATTATTTCCCTGTGGCGGGCAGGCTGACTCACTGCTTGGTATTCAGTTTTTAGTTGTTGTTTCATAATTTAGTCCAACAGACCCATACGCCATCCAGGGTTCATGCTCAGCAAGATTGTTTATCCAAGTTCAATGGTGTCTTGACTTAAGTTTAATTCAATCAAATCACCCATTGACAGCAATGGAAATGCCACAAACATCATTTTTTTAAAGTAACACTCTATAGTATATATTATATAAAAACATACTATAAATGTACTGTATAAAATCATACAGGAAAAGCAATTAATAGATACTTTTGGGCTTAATATAATAATAATTAATATACCGTATTTTCCGGACTATAAGTCGCTCCGGAGTATAAGTCGCACCAGCCATAAAATGCCCCAAAAAGTGAAAAAAAACATATATAAGTCGCTCCGGAGTATAAGTCGCATTTTGGGGGCAATTTATTCGACAAAATCCCACACCAAAAACAGTCATGAACGAGCAACAACAGGCTAAACGATAGCAACAACAGGCTAAACGATAGGTATGCTAACGTGACAAACACAAACAAAGAGCTGAGAACGGGCCTGACGTAACATATAGAGTGATTAAGGACAACTATTACATGAATAACATGTTTATAAAACCATCAGTGTCACTCCAATTCATTAAATAGCAACAACAGGCTAAACGATAGGTATGCTAACGTGACAAACTCAAACAAAGAGCTGAGAACGGGCCTGACGTAACATATAGAGTGATTAAGGACAACTATTACATGAATAACATGTTTATAAAACCATCGGTGTCACTCCAATTCATTAAATCCATCGATCGTTCTTTGTCAACAATGGGTGCGCGCGACTGAGGGCGCTTGCACTTCAAAATATTCCACAGGCTCATATAACGATAGATAAACTATATTTCAAATAACTATAATATAAGCCAATAATATTATCAAACCATCCGTGCACTTTAAATCCATTAAATCCATCGGTCAAATTCCTCGTCCTTTGTCAACATCGCCGCGCGTGCGCCCTGACGTCAGCCTCGTCTTTATTCCACAGATCTAGTATATAACTATATTGTAGCGTTAACAAAGTACAAGGATAGACGTGGGTTTGGTATACGGCTCTTTATTAAACAAAACAAACTTCCAAGCGTGTGGCGGCGTGGACTTCCAGACACGAGAGCTCCATGGCATAGGACCGGGCGTGCGTAATGGCCATGTCCGAGCCCCGCGCACCGTTCAGCGGACAGCCACTCGGCCGAGCGTCGGCCCCCGACTCAGTAGAGACCGGGCGTGCGTAAAAGCCATAATAGTTTTTCAAACCTTCTATGTCACTCCAAATCCTTAATTCCTTCAAACTCTTTGTCCTCCGTGTCACTTAGAAATGATCACCGCTAATGATGGTAGTCCTTGTGTGGGCACGTTTGTATGTAAACAACCGGCGCGCCGCGCTACTGACGTCACTTGAAATAGTAATCCATTGGTACATCATGGTTCTCCAAACTTTCTTTCTGCTGCTCGATTACTGTTTTCAGCTGCATATTTTACAACTTGAAGTTTGTAACCTGCAAAATATGAGTTTCTTTTTGGTGCCATTTTTCTTAAGCCCACCCAGTTGATGAGTCACGGCCAACGGTAAAATTTAGAGCGCCCTCATCCAGTTTCGTCTGAAAATATAATTTTTTTTGGTTGTTTTATCAAAGTCAAAGTCTGCTTTATCGTCGATATATTTTTTTATATACTAAGACACACAAAGAGATTGAAATTACATTTCCACTATCCCTCGGTGAGATAGTACACATATGCATACAAGCAACACAAAAAAACCCCAAGAA
This sequence comes from Syngnathus scovelli, assembly GCF_024217435.2. Taxonomy (NCBI): domain Eukaryota; kingdom Metazoa; phylum Chordata; class Actinopteri; order Syngnathiformes; family Syngnathidae; genus Syngnathus; species Syngnathus scovelli. The sequence continues at coordinate 19,080,249 of NC_090849.1, forward strand.
GGCACTAACAATGAATAAATAAGAGTATTGAATAAATGATAAATAAACAAATAATAATAAATAATAATAATAAATATAAGAGGAGCAAAAATGGAGCAAGTGTACATACAGCAGACAGTGGACTTGGATATGGTGCTTTAAAGTGTTAATTGCTTTATTTGATGTTTTCTCTATTTTTTATGTTTTGAATATGTTCAAGATAAAGAAATAAAAGCATGTGAAGTGATCAACTATACTAAAAATAACATGGGAAGTGGTCAACTATACTTGTAAGTGATGTCTTAATGATCAAGTAAAAATTTGTGAAAAAAAAACATATATAAGTCGCTCCTGAGTATAAGTCGCCCCCCCACCCAAACTATGAAAAAAACCGCGACTTATAGTCCGGAAATTACGGTAATATAATTGAATGCTAAGAACAATGTTGGCCCTCAATGATGTGATATTTTCTTAGCAGTTAAATCTCGTCAATGTTGTATCTGTGATTGACACAATAAATGTAAATATGCCACATTGTAACTGTACTGGTCCTTCTTGAATTTAGCCTGAATGTGGCTGACCAACTGTTTAACGTTTCATTATTTTGTGCACAACTTGCTGTTCTCTACCAAGGAGCCGAACGGCAAAATTTAAGAGCTGGACGTTTGTGAGAAGTGTATTTCTTCAATTAGCAAACACCACACTGAAGAAAATTGTAAAAAAAAAAAATCATAGAATTTCTTTAACACTATTTACTCAAGTTTGTGCAATTTTTTTTTCTTCTTTTACCTGGCTATGGCACGAAGTTTGTGTGCGTGGTCGCTTGGTAGGATTCATAATTCTGACCCTTCGTCGAGTGCAAAATGTGTATGTGAGGCAATGTTCTTGTGTGTTCTTGTATTTCAGTTGTTTTAGTGCACAAAATGGAAGGCAGACCTCCTTTCACCCAGTGTGAGCGTGTGGGTGTGTGTGCAGGCACATGTAGTCAATTATATTTGTGTGTACAAATTGCAGGATGTCTGTGTGTTTGTGTACATGTCGTTCTATTGTCTGTGTGCAGGATGACCTCTTTTGACCCTTTAGTATGTGTGTGCATTGTTTCCAGGATGAGCACCTTTCACCCTGTGTGCCTAAGTGCGGTGTATGTGTGTGCCGTGTGCTCACACCTAAATATGCGTGTGTGTGTGCATGTGTGTGTGAGTTTGGAATACTGGCTTGTTTGTGATCCACATAGAGGCACACTGTGTGAATGAGTTCACATGTCATGTGTGTGCTTCGCTCTCCTTGGCCTGAGCGGTGGTGAAGAAGATGAGGGGGGGGGGGGGGGGGGGGGGTGCAGACCCCCGGAGAAAGCTTATTGGCCAATTAAGACGGAGGCTGTGTACCGCTGCTCTGTATGGGGGCTGATTGAATCACACTGACCGCCACTCACAGGACATTGCAGCTAATTAGCCATAAGTCACTCTTCCCCTTGTATTGGCTCTTCAGCCCAATTACGCCCACATGGACAAGATACACCTCGGCCTAACTCATCTCCTCCACTTGCTTGTTGACCTTTTCAGATGTAGGACATTCAGACACATGGCTCTAAGATGAAGGTGATGCACGTTGATGCTTGATGAGCAATGTGTCATTATGAAAATGAAATAAAAAGGCTTTATTGTGACACAAAAAAACAACTTCTAACATTTTGTTTGCCAATAGGTGATGTTTTTCTGTTGTGTTAGCATTAAGTAAGCTTGCACAACTTTTTTCTCGACTGTCAAATTAGTATTTATTCGTCAACATGGTTTTTTTTGTGCTCAAAGATTGCTGCTAAGCAACAATGCAAACATGGCTAAAATTAACAAAACATTAGTTTAACAATTTCATTCAATCGTGCAAGTAATGACGTGCCTTGTAAAACCAGAATTCAGAGACGTATATTCCTGAGCTGTATAAGCTCTTGTCTTCTTTATGGAGCTTTGTCGTCATCTGTTGGACACATTTGGTACGTGTCATGTCATAATATTAATTTAGACATGAAATAATTTATTGTTTTTGAGAGCAACATGGACATGAAATAATTTATTAGTGTGTTTTTAGAGCTGTTATTTTTAATTCATTTAAATGTATCTGTATTTGTCAGCAGTTTTTGTGATCGGTTACACTGGTCAACAATTTTTTTATTCATTTTTTTAATCAGAAAGGGAATGTTTTGAGGGTTTTTTTTATGTTGATTATGAATGCCTTCGTTTTCTCTCATTTTTTAATGCAAAAGACAAACACAGAAGAAGCGATCCAATCAAAGTTTATTTCACTGTCTTTTCACATCATGTATAATTCACAAACTCACTTTTCAATACATTCCTCTGTGGGGGCATCAGATTTCCGGGTGACATTTTACCTTCCCGCAGAAACCATCATTAACCACAGTGTGTATTACAAAAGTCACCCAAACTTCATTCCTCTCTCTTTGTGACAGTGTTTTTTTTTTTTAACTTTGTTTAGCTGTGTGCAATTTGCAAGTAAATCTAGTGCAAGGAAGAAAAAAAGATATGTGCATGAAAAACTGAATTAGTATTGTGCTTAACCATGTAATTAATGTGCTTTAATAAGCCAATGCATTCGGGCTATGCCTTCCAAAGAATAGTTTCTCATGCCAAACTCTCTTGCATTCTGTACTTCAGTGGTTTTAGCTGCATCCCCCTCAACAATAATATGTAGTTCATTTTTTTCTTTCTTCATCATCTATGGTGGAATGTGTAGTGACAGGCAGTCATGTTGGTTGCTAAGGAAGTATGAAGATGTGATACCACTCCACCAAAAGACAAGCTTTGGAGGAGCTAACGTTAGCCAAGGAGGTTCGTCGATCCTTTTTTTTCTTTTTTGAACCTATCATGTGTTAATCACTTGCCCATTGTAGTTTTTTAAAGCCTTGCCTACAAGACAAAAATCCTACTTTTTGAAAATTTGTCTTAAAGTCATACTCCTACTTTTTCAAAACAAAAATCACAAATAGTTGAATTGGTAGTTTTTTTGTGAAAAACTGTCTACCATGTTCCTTCATGACCTGTCTCCCATCCCTGCCATCCTGACTTCACCCAGACGCCACTAGAGCATAGTTTGTGCGCCTGGTTTCATAAAAGATGGAAGGGTTCAAAAGGGGAAAAGGTCAGTTGGGAACATGGCAGTCTAACTGGTGACGTGAGCTGGTGTTCCTATTCGAGAATGATATCACGGCCAGCTTTACAGATGGCCTCATTCTCAGCTCGCGACCCCCGGGGGTCAGGGTCACTGTTCCGGCTGAGGTGGCTGTCAGTCGACCGGGGACGAGCGTCACTGTCAGGTCTCGCTGATGTGATTGGACTCGTCCCTCCCGTGTCACTGTCATGTGGCGGGTAGCGCCTCTTGACAGCGTCACAGGGTCGGCTCGACTGTCTCACCCAACAGCCTCCGTCAGTGTCAGCATCAGCTGGCCGCGGTAGCGACGTCACCGTCGGAACCGGCGGTCCGTCAGTCGTACTTGGATTTTCACCTCGACTTCTCGGCTGCTCACGGCCGCTGCATCACTGGCGCACCTTGTGCCTCCTGGGGCTCTAAGTTCGAGTGCCCCGGACTAGCCTGTTCCCCTAAGCTATGGTGATTTTGGCTTTGGTGGTTTCCGTGCTGATCATGACCCAGACTGGGGTCGTGATTGTGGTGCGCATGCTGATGGTGGTGGTGGTGGTGGTGGTGGTGATGGGGGTGAGGGTGGTGATGCATGTGATGGTGTTGACGATGATGTCCTGTTTCAGTGTCAACTGCTGGGAGAGCATCGGGATGCACTTCTGTATTTGTTTGACACTCTGTTGGGATTTCAGCACTCTGAAAAATTCACATGCAATAAGTTAACATGTAAAACAGTGGCAGCTTGTAGTAGTATAAAACCAAGGTGCCATATGTACTGTACATATAAATATGTGTATATGTATATATTAAGGTTGTAACAAAATTTGACTCAGAAAATGGGTTTTGATTTAACCAAACTGAATGGAATTATTACATTTTAAAATGTACCGTCCTTGAATTATATCCCACCTCAGATGGAATCGTCTTTTGTACTTTTGTACTACTCCTCCTACTAATAATAATAATCATACCTCATATGTGCAAGTGCCACATAAGCGCTGGCAGTAGGTATCCTTGATGGCACTCTCAATGTGACCCTGGCCAATGATGGAATATGGAAGCGAAATATGGCGAGTAAGGCGTCCACATCTGATGGTTAAAATGTAAAAGAAAAGAAAAGAGAAATGCATCATCAACTCTGCCGTAAATTGAGTTTGCAAAATGGACAATCACATCCAGTCGTTCAAACCTGTCATAGATGAAAAAGTCATCCTTGGCTCCGTTCAGCACCTGCCAAACGTCCGGCTGGTGTTCTTCTTGTTTGAAGAGCGCGATGTTGGCGGACAACCTCTGCTCCAGCATGGGATGCAGATATCGTGCTTGCGCCTCCTGATGGTTGACCACTATGTAGGTCACATGTTTCAAACCCTGACTCTCCATCTGCAGGCGCAGGTTATCCATGCTAGATGGAGCAAAAAATTATTTAAAAAAAGGTTACAATCTATTATTCCTTTGCAGCAGAAATGTTACAACTACTATTTACCTGGATGCCTGCACCAAACAGAACAGTCAGGTAGCCGTCAAAAGGGCCACTACCGTCACCCGGCCCATCGTGGCCTTCATGGGTTCCACCGTCCCGATCTTCCAATCGGGCGGCGGCTGACAGCGTGGCCCGCCGTCCCCCTCGCTCTCCGCGCTGCTCCCCTGGAGCAGGCAGAGAGCGAGGAGCAGGCTGAGGCTCGCCCACATGCCTCCTCCTCCTCCTTGTCTTTCCTTATCTGCTGAAGGAGAAAGACAACACCAGAAATAAAATATCTCTTGTGCAAAGGTGTCCATCAGCAAAGGATGTTTAATGAAATTTTTTTTATTGCATGTGGCACAAATTATGGTCAAATAAATTATTAATATTTGTTCAAAACTAGAGGTACAATGATTTATCGACTAATCGACAACTGATTGATTATCAGGGATACCTTTCTTAGTTTAAAAAGTAAAACTTCTGCATTTCAGATTCTTCTGTGATTTCTGTAGACTGCCCGTCTGTGTTGAAACAAGTTCAAGCATTTCCTTTTACTTTGGAAAGCAATGATCAGCATGTTTGCATTTTTTTCCGTGACATGTTACAGACCAAATCAGTAACTGAATCTTTATGTTTGAGCCACTTCTACATTGTTAGTTTACTCATTTGTAAAGTAAACAGGACAATTCCGTCACACAATCTGTTCCTGTGAAATTTCTATGGAAGTAATGAACACAAATCATGCATAATCAGTAATAATCAGGCTGTGGATATTTATAAATATAATTTCAAATGAGTCTGATACCTTTTTTGTCGAAAGCTTGCCCCTGCACGGCGTTGAGTTGCAGCAGCCCTTGTGCAAAAACAAGTATGCCCCTCAGCTGCTGCCTCTCCTTTTATACTCTGCTTGTTTTTGTCTGCCTGAAAGCAGAACAAAGGTCAACCTGATGTTTTTCCTCATTTTTCTTCTTCTTAATTTTGCTGATGGCGCCATTTTTTTTTTTTTTTTGCTTGCCTAATAAAGTTACATCCGTTTAATTGTGAACATTTCATCAGGTTGGAAATGATTGGTGATATCTGTCAGATTGATAAATGTTTTAAAGACAAGAATGCATTGAGGCATGCATTTGCTTTGCAGTTTTCAAAGGAATCATTTAATTATTTCCTTTTTTTATTCGCATGAAGAAAGTTAAAAACAAGTTGTGCAACACTTTTGGAGAGAGGAGAGTTGGAAAGAAACAGAGGGCGGATCTCTGGTTGGTGGCCAACAATTTTGTGCACAGAGTGCGGATCTCTGGTTGGTGGCCAACAATTTTGTGCAAAGTCCACATAAAGACAGGCTGATTGAACTATTCAACATGTGCAATAAGTTGAAGAAAATATGTATTTCTATTGAAAGTGATATTAAAAGTTAATGTAGGGAGCACAAAGCAAGTTTTGGGTGGCTCGCTTTCATGCCTCTAAAAGGTTGCATCAATGTGTTTTATGGTTTCAGCTGTGAACGACTTTTTAACTGTCACGAACAGGCACATATAAAAAGGCTCAAAGTCTGAGCTGACGGTTGAGTGCATGCAGAAGCAGCACGGTAATGAATTTATGGGAGACAGAGGATGGTCAAAGGTCATTTGACCCGAAATGGATTTTTTTTGCAGAAAAGGCAATAAAGACTAACACAAGAGCAAGTGAAAATCAACATTTCTGAACCTTGATGGCTGCATGTACACAATATGCAATGTTTTCTATCTACAGTGGTGGACTTAAAGGAAATTAATTTGTTCTTGAAGTCATCATGAAGCTTCATGAGATTTTATGAGAGTCTTGCATAACATCACACAGGTGGACCTATAACTGATTAGAAGATGAACTAGAGGTAAAACTTTCTATTGCATAATTTTGCATGCATGCAAGACAATCAGAGTTGTCCTTTGATTGTAAAGCAGATGCACCCACTGACGATAAAAGAGATATTGGTGATCCAGGGCGCCCTGCCCGAAGTGGATGATTCCTGAAACTCAATGTAACTCATTGACAAAGGCTGGCACCACACAGCACATGTCGACCGAACAAGCGCCCCAGTTTAGTTTAGATTACAAAGTGCTTGTCAAGATTGCACGGCTGGGCCTTTATGATATGTGCTATGACCTTCTGAGGTTCAAAGGGGTATTATCACGGTTTATTGTCGCGACCTCAAAATGGTACAAACTGGAATTTGGCTTTAATATTGTTCTTTTCAGACTGTTCCAGTTTTACCTAGTTGTCCAGTGTCACCTGATGTCTTGTTCTTAGCCTTTCTTTAATCCGCCATGTATTTTGTCACAATTAAAACTTTTTACCTAGTTTATTTAGTGTAATTGTTATACAACCAGACGATATCCATGGATATCATTATTATTGCAATAATAAGCTTGTATAGGCTGCAGCTAATGGAATAATAATCATAATAATAGTAATAATAATAATTATTAATAATAATAATGGTCAGCTATAGTTTAACTATTTTTCTCTATGATTTCAATGCTATTGGCACTTCACTGGAGCAAATGATTGATGTAATTTTTATTTTATGGAGTGACTCCGCTGACCATGGAAAAATATAGCGTTTAATTTTAAGAATTTGAAACATCTCTGCTAGCTTAGACAGACTGTCATAGCAAAGCTTAATAAAGGAAAGAAAAAAATCATGACTTGATATTCCACACTAATGACAACAACATTTGATCGTTAAAGAAAAATAAACACGAATGAGAGGGTTGTAAAATTGAGCAGGGCCTTTGCATTACTCTACATGAAGGACACGGGGCGGTTGCTAAGCAACGAGGGGTCAGTCAAGGGCGCAAAGGATTCTGGGCATTTGAGGCCTTTGCGTCCAACGACCGCCCTTTTCGGAGCAAGCTAGTCAAGCACCACCAACGCTCCATACGTCGAAGGAATGCTCACCGACAAAGAACTCTCTAAAGAGTCATAAACGACCTCGAGGTATGCTTAACTACACTTTTCGTCGTGTGCTGTAACCTGTAGTGGTCCGAATCGGGACATGTGTCCGGAAAAAAGTGCATTTTAATGCGCGGTTTGATGACGTAATGTTGATTGTCAAACGCGAAATGGCGAGCATGCTAAGGGGCCCGTCGTCAATGTTATCGGCAGCGCTCAGCGGCTGCCCAGTGTTTATTTGGAACACTTTTTGTCACAGGAATGATTACATTGTCATTTTTTCAGGTTAGTCAATTTGTTTGTTTTTTAGTGACCAGGTCTCCTGTATCGAGTTTGTTGTTTTGATGTGGGTCGTGCTAACATGGAAGTAAACTAGCAGTATGGTTAGCTTGGTGACATTAAATATGTCACATTATATACCTCATTTGGGCCACAATGAATACCTCTTGTTGCCTTAATAGTCAAGGTGCACATGTATTAAATAGCCCGGATTTAAACTTCCGTTGGATTTAGTTATTGTTTAATCAGCAAGTTTCCTACTTTACGATCAGTCATTCAGGAGCCTCATTTGGACACCTCCCATGTGCACTGCCTTTCACTTAATCTTGTTTTTTTGGAGGGGGCAATTCATTAAAACTTGTAGATGACTTGCTGTAGACACTCGAAAACCCTAATTGTGTATACATACAAGCATTTAAAACTATATATTGATCAACAAGACTAGTAGTGGTCCCGAGACTTTTGTGCATTACTGTAGGTTGAAGTCATGTTCATACAGATTCAAATGCATGTTATTCTCTCCCTCCCCCACATACCCTGTCTTTTGTTTTTCTTGTTGGATTTTAGGAAAAGCTCTGAATAATGGCAGCTGAAGTCATAGAAGGCAGTGAGTTTCCTGCTCACTATAAAGTCATGATGGACAAATTGAATGAACAGCGACAGTTGAACCAGTTCACAGATATCACTTTGATTGTAGACGGTAGGTGGATTGTATAGATTTGACATCTATGACTGGAATTGCTCCTTTTTTAATTCTTTTTTTTTTTTTGTGGCTGTGAAACCAATTCAAATCTGTTTCCTTTCGCAGGACACCAGTTCCGAGCACATAAGGCAGTGTTGGCAGCATGCAGTCAGTTTTTTCACAATTTTTTCCAAGATTTTACCCAAGAACCCCTGGTGGAGATTGAAGGTACACTTTCTGGTAACTCATTGGCTAATATACCTGTAATTTGTTTGTAGCAAAGTGTGAAATGGTCATTTGAGGAAATAGGCTTGTTAAGGTATGACAAGCTTTGAAAATAAAATGGCAACAAGTTATATTCCTAAACCTTAGCCACCACTACTATTGCATGGTTGTTCTCTACAGGAGTGAGTAACATGGCTTTCCGGCACCTAATGGAGTTCACGTACACAGCTACGTTAGCTGTTGCGGGTAAAGAGGAAGCCTTTGATGTGTGGAAGGCTGCTGAATACCTCCAGATGCAGGAAGCCATCAAGGCACTCACCAACAAGTGAGACTTCTTTTTTTAAATTAACTTTGTTTGAAAGGCTTTTTGTTTGACGAAAACACAATCGCCTTGTTTCCGCGTGACAATTTACATGAACGTTTTAACCAAACTTTAGTTTAGCTTTGCATATCTTATCAAAATTGGCGATTCAAGAGAGAACTGGCCGTTATCAATATATGCAATGGTGTCATGTTTTGAACCACCTCGGTAAAAATGTTGTTGTGGTTGAGTACATGAAATGGAACAAGCATGTCTTCGCGCAGGATAAATGACTCGACTTCAGTGATGCCAAAAAGCAACAATAAAAAGAGGAAGATTGCTGAGACGTCTTGTGTCATCACAGAAGCCCTACCCACGGTGGAAGGGGAACCGGTTCGTAACCATTAATATCGCTTTTTGGGAGAAATCTTTTAAAGCGCTGAACTGATCTGGATTTGTTCTCTCAGGTGGAGATACAGATGATAGGGGACACTGTGATAGAGGTGGAGGAGTCCGGGCTGGAGGAGGTGGTGGGGGATGTCACAAAGACCGTCCAATCAAATGACTCCGCCTTGGCTCTGCTGGCTGACATCACCAGCAAGTATCAGCAGGGGCAACCTTCACTTGGGGTCATCAAGAAGGGAGCCATAGAGGAGGTGAATTGAGCTTCATGCTGGTTTGTCTTGTCTATTTTGACATCTGAGTTCATTAATATGTTCGCCGCTGTGTTTGTACAGGAAGTCCTGTGTCAGGAAGAAACGGTGACTGCTTCCAAGGTGCTGGAGAATGTGGCGGTGGTGGAGGTCCAGATTTCTCAAGAAGACAACACATTCTGCTGTAGCAAGTGCGACCAAACCTTCAAGATGTACTTCCAACTCAAGCAGCACATGAAAATACACCACAGTCTGGTGAAGAAGCCACATGTGTGCAGCCACTGCGGCAAAGCGTACACGCGTGAGGGAGCCTTGAATCAGCACTTGAACTCCTTCCATTTCGATGCAGAAGAACAGAACCAAAACCAGAAAGCCCCAAAGAGAGTTCACGTTTGCGAGTACTGTGAGAAGCAATTCGACCACTTCGGTCATTTTAAGGAGCACTTGCGAAAGCATACTGGTAAGATCGAAATGGTTTGTGTATCTTTTGATGTTTCAAAACAAGGAAATCATGTTTACATTGATCATGTTTGCCTTTCTGCGCGTAATCTGTAGGTGAAAAACCGTACGAATGTCCTGACTGTCATGAGCGATTTGCCAGGAACAGCACACTGAAGTGCCATATGGCGGCCTGTCAGAATGGGAATGGAGCCAAGAAAGGACGCAAAAAACTCTATGAATGCCAGGTACGAGCCAACACACAAGATTCAAGCCACCCTTCTTTTCCAATGAAATGTAAAGATTGCGCAACCCCCCTGCCCTTGCAGAAGAGACATAGCTTGAAATGGAAACAAAGTTTGTCCGGGTAGTGTTGTCCCAAGTTATCAATAACAATCGGCCATATTATCAGGGCGTATGTCCAGAGATTAAGATGTTTTTCTTCGTTCTTTAGGTATGCAGCAGTGTCTTCAACAGCTGGGACCAGTTCAAAGACCATCTCGTGAGCCACACAGGAGATAAGCCCAACCACTGCACCATGTGCGACTTGTGGTTCACTGACCCCGAGGAACTAAAGGCGCACCTGAAAGACATTCACTCCATAGAGGATGACAAGTCGATCGAAGAACTGGCCGTCAGTGACGCCGCAGCAACTGCGGCGCTCACCATCACCACGCAAACCATCGAGACCACGGAAACAGTGCTGCTGGAAGACGGCATCCAGGTGCAGAACATCACAGTGAACCCAATCGAGGTGATGGAAATGGAAGAGTCGGCCACGGTCGTGGTGGAGGACGGCGGCGTGGCCGAGATGTGCGAGGAGGATGTGGAGAGACTGAAGCAGGCCGGCGTGCAGTTCCAGATGGTGCGCATGTCCTCCGGCGACATGAACGAGGAGCAGGTGGCACACCCTCAGGTGGAAGTGGAGTTGGAGGAAGAGATGGTGAACATGGAGGAAACGATACAAACGGTGGTCGTATGAAAATACAGGCCAAAAACTGCATGGATATTGAACACAAAGTTCCTGTGTTTTGTCATCATCTTCTAACTTCCCAAACTCTGACACATGGACAAAGATATACATTTGCAATCGTATATTTATTGAAAAGTTGACATTCTATCTATGGCAAGTTGGGCTCTGAGTGATCAATTTTTTTTTTTTCATTTGGGTGTTTTTCGGCCAGCTCACCTGCCAAATTGAATTTGGTCAACAGCTTTTATTCCTCAGTGGTCATGTTATGGTTTTGCTCAAGCTAACTTTTTTATTTTGTAAAGAAATAACAGTAATAAACTATTTGTATGGAATTGTATCATTATTTATCTCAGAGCAGGTTCCCACCGTATTGGCATAAACATGACAGAAATGAAAATCTGTGAAATTAGAGAATTTCCAGCGGCATACATGATTATCTCCATGGCACATGAATGAGTGGGATTCGTAATCGCTTTATTGTATTATATCTTGTATACTGCTCTACTTAATGTGGTGATGTGTGTTGATGACGGAGATGTTATTGGCCTCCCAAAAGTGATGTGTACCTTGTTTTTGTCTTATCGTTTTTAATGGGCTGGAAGTAAGGTTTCCCTGGTAGGTAGTGCATAATAATAATTAGTTGTGAGGCATAAAGAAACTCGAAGTTTATGTACTTAAAAGCTGTTTTCTGCACTATGAGATTTTAACTAAGGTTAGGGTGGTTTTTAGCTCACTACATCGGCCAGACTGCCCCCGTAGTAACGCCCACCTCTTCATTGGCCAATGACCGAACGCCACAATCCAGAAGCTTCCTCTGATTGGCTCACTCGGCAGTCACTCAAAACTATTTCCCCTTGACAACAGAATCAACCCGGGTAGCAGCTGCGGCGGTCAATGTCACCATCCGTCAGGCAAGATGATCTTTCGAGAGATTCGGTGGAGCTTTCCCCATCAAATACATTAAGGTAACCGATGTTTGTGGACCCACCAAGATCGTAATCTAGTTTGTGTTTTTAGTAGAAGCAGGGTGGATCACGGGGAACGACTACTGCAAGTAGGTGCTAACAATTGACTCAGTGGACGCAAAATCACTTAAAGTGATGCACTTTTAAGATTGTGTTTTCACACCGCGTGAAATCAATTATTTTTTCAGGTGAATGTTTAATCTCCAGATATTTATGAACCGAGTTTTGTTGCTGTCCAGGTCTGTCTGTGATCTTGTCATCGCCTGGCACACGCACACTCTACTAATCTAATTGAGGATAACTGATTTACTAGCTAGCAGAGTTTGTCTCCGGCACCTGTTGCCTCCCGATGGGCTTCAGTCTACTTCATAACCGTTTTCTTTATATTTTTTAGAAACGAAACACTGAAAATATTTGAAAAACATGCATAAAAAACAACTTTTAAGTTTGCATTAGTTGATTATGCACAATTGTGCATGATGTCTTCCACCTGCAACACCTTTATAATACAATGGGATACTACGTAAGCTCTAAAACAAAACAAAAGTCACTTTAGTCGCAGTCGGTTCCTCATCACAGATTTTGATAGTCACGTTTTTTTATTTTCTTTACAGCTCTATCGGGGAAATTACTTGGACGTCAGTGAAGCAGCTGCAACCAGTAACATATTGCTGGTGTTGGACGGAATCCTCGTACCTTCAAAATCATTGCTTTTCAGGTGACCCCCAAGTTTGTTCCATTATTATTATTAACATTGCATCATCAAACAAAGCAAGCCATTTTCAACACTTTAGATTGATCAATAATTCTGGTCAACAGCAAATTTTAATCAGAGATGGCTTTATATGTCCATAAATGTATTTTTGATGGCAATTATGCATTTCTTTCCTAGCACATTAGCTTTGGGAGATGTTTTCATTTTTTGGGATAAATTTAAGTTTACCATGCTGGAATTTTATACACTTGCCACTCAAATTCAAAAGCTTGAGCGTCATCACTCAGTGTGCAGTTTGACAATGTGTCATATTTGTATTATGGATGGCTTGCCCCTCTGTATAGTCTCCATTGTTGCACTGCTGAGCTCTCAATCCTTGTCAACCGTGCATCTCAATTAACACGACGGGGAGCTTTGTGTGAAGAGAACCTGCTGCATGTGTGTGTTTGCAAGAGCACTTTTGTGTCTATATTTACTCAAGTGCACTTATACAGCGTCTGAATGTGTGTGTGTTTCCTTTGCGCCCAGATGCATGCCTGTGGTGTGAAATTGTCAGAATGAGTGAAAACGTACACGGGCGAAAGACAGACAAATCCAATTGAGGCAGGAAAAGTAAAACCAAACTGGTTCGAATGGAACAGTACCTAAAATGGAAACTGTGACTCATTTTTGATCCACAGCTGTGGTGGATGGGCTCTTGTGCTTTCCACTGTTCAAGTGTGTGAAGAGGCTGCTGATGCCAGCAGTGTGTTCAGCAGCAACGTGCAAACTCCCTCCGGGACTCTCAGACAAATCACCTCATGAATGGACTCGTACTCAGCTTCTTGGCTAATGAAGGGCAAGGGCGCACTATTTGTTTGCCATCACAAATGGCCATTGGAAATTTTAGGTGTTGATGTAAAGATGTTCCACAAGTCTAAGGCACATTTTGACATTAAATATTTTGATAAATTATTGTACCTGAGACTTCTGGAACACCCTGGATTGCAGAATCCTTTATAATAAAGTTCAACGTAATCTGGTGGAGGCTCCACAATCCCCAATTTGATTTCAGAATTTTATCAAAGTAAATCATAGAAGTGAAACAACAAAATGTGCACATGAGATGCAGATATTATTGTTATCCACCTGGGGTTGCCACTCACTCATTCCATGACTTTGAGTGTGTGTGGCTTTAAAAGGTGAGTGACATGGGCGTCAGCAAATGGGATTATAAATTACTGTAGATTTTAACAAAAGTTAATAGATGATTGGCCAAATAAGGTCTGTTGCAGGATTGTTCAGTTTTAGCAGATGCATATGCTCTACTTGGGCCATTTTAATTGATTTAATATTTTGATTTAGTTCATCATTACCTCCTCCTCTAAGTGGTAAAATAGTTTTTGATTAGTCCTCACCAAAATATATATATTTTTACTCCGGCCATGTCCATCAATATAGTAAAAGCTTAAATTTGCATCAAAACTACTCCAATAAATAAACAGTACACAGCTGCACTCGTAGCTCCTTCAAGTATGCTCATTTAACGTCTCTCCTAATGCGTTCTTTGTGTGCACTAATCCACCCACCTGTCGTATTTAACATAAAATCGCTCAGGTTAAATGCAGCGTTGCACAACGGCAAACATGGCGCTGTGTGCCCTTTTTCTTGACACACTCTCTAATGGTGGGCGCTCGGTCCTCAGCCTGACATAAAGACAAACACCCTTGCCAAGCAACCTGTTGTTTAGGAGCGATGAAGCACCGGACAATGTGGAGAATACGGCTCATCTGCATGCACTGGGGGTGTGGAGTGCTATTTGAAACCATTATTGCAAATGTGAATCCACCTTTTTTTTAGCTGCTTACACCAGCAACACAAATGAATAGCGTCAATTCTCAAGAACATCTCATTTCCCGTTAGTGCTCATGTGTTTACCTCGTTCTTTCAGTTCTTTATATTTACATGCACAAAAGGCCGGTATTCTCTATGCATGTTCTCGTCGGTTGCCCGAGATCAATGCTGAAATATTCATCCATGGTGTTTGATTGCTAAGAGATTGCACATCTAAAAAAAGACCCTTTGATTTTGTGGCATAGTTGTAACATGGGGCTCATTTTAATATGGAGATGAATGAGAGAATGTCTCTTTGCCTTGGTTTTTTTTAAATTAACATGTAGAGGACAGTAGGAAAAGACATAGTAGTTATTTTTTTTTCTACCAAATTTACGGTATTTTAAGTACAGTTGCGTAAATTGACCGTTTAGGCCTCACTAGTTTGCTGCCTAAACAGGATGCCAACATTTTTAAAATACAGAGAGGTTGGCAAAAGTTCATTTTGAAGCACAAACTGAGGTCACTGCAACCAGCAGTAACAAATAAGTCACCTAATGAAACGTTGATCAGAACGAAACAATCAGATGGTGAATCTGCAATCCCCATTTAAAACGTTTCATTGTTACATGTTTCATTCATTAAATCATTCATTCTCTGAACTACTTCTCACTTTATCATTAAGTGATCAGATCCACATGATAGAGAAAAAGATGCTTAAGAAATGACCGTCTGTAACCTATAATTTTAATCAAATGATGACTTTCCCCTAAAGGAGTGTGTAAACAAGAAGCGGATTAGTTGTGTCTTTTGTTTAGGTGCAAGAGAGTGATGAGGATGTGTGTCTTGTTTGTTCTGGCTCTCATAGCAACGTTAGCCTGCAGTGGACGTGCACGGACATGTCAACCACTTTTCTTTTTTTTTTTTTTTTACACAGGAGGTGATCTGGATTGCTTACTAATATCATAAATGTCTGGAGTTCAAATTGAAATAATGACATCTCAGTCTTAGATTTATTCCAGATAGTGGCAATAAATGTCTGCAACCCTGACACCATCATCTGTTTCTACCACTTTCCTACCGCCCTCCGCCCCTCCACTCCTTCCCCCCCCGCCCAGCCCCGCTAACCCTCCTCTTCAATCTGTGTTCTATTTAAACCTCGGACACTCAAATGAGCCCATTTTAAGCCACACTGACCTCTTGAGTAAACGCCTCTATTGTGGATGACTCTCATAACGCTTCCTCTTGCCCGTCACCAGCTTCTTCCTTCGCCCACTCATTGAAGGCTACGACTGACCATCTACCACAGACTCATCTTGAGATTCAACAAGTATATAAATTCTTTCAAAGTCAAAGGGAAAAGTGCTGCAGTGGAGCTTTATAATTTTTTCTTGATGTTTTTTTTTTTTTTAAGGCATGACATTTGGATAAAGACACTGACATGAATCAGCTGCTAATGGCTCATATAGCTGAAGGTAAGTTTTTTTTTTGTACTGTATATAAACATTACTCGATATATGTGTATGGTGTTGGTGTGGAATTGCCTCCAAAGTCGAACTGAACTTTTGAATTTGAGCCATCAAAACATGTGTCACCCAATTTTCGAGATTCTTCAGCTTTGTGAAAATCCAAAGTCCTATATCCATAAGTCTGTTTCTTTTTATTTAGCTGCATGTGTGTTTTTGTTTTGGGATGCCACCAAAGAAGCATGGTAGTGATGTCAAAGAGATAAAGTGAGATGATAGCTGGACTTAAGCATATTGTAGAAAAGGTCCTGGCCTGTTGTACGAGTGCCTGTAGTTGAAAGCGTAATGACTACTGACTAGCTGGGGGGGCTGACTCCTGAAATTGAATAGCAATATTTTTACAGTCTCATCTTTGTATGAGCAATGTAGAACTTCTATAAGACATTGCACGGAATACTCTTGAACAATACAATATAAACATTGTAACAGAATGTTTTGTTCTTCATCACCAACTGCCATGAGGTAAACCCCACTCTGCCCCTCCCTCCACCCAGGGCACCCGTTGGCAGGATGACTGCCGTCTGCCCCTCAGAGAGCAGCCCGGAGGGTGTCGAAGCAGGGGCTGGCGCCGCGGGAGTCGCAGGGTGCAGCTCCGTTTCCGGGATCGACACCGGGGAGTCCATTGAAGACTCTGCGGGAAATTCTGTTGGAGACCCAGCGGTCGTCCACCATGGCCAGAAATACACACGCTGCAGCACCCAGGACAGCTCCGACATCAACACAGATGACGAAGGCGCCAATGTCCGCCGGCTCACCCCGCTGGAGAGACTCAACCTAGATATGTGCCAAGATGAGAGGCAAGGCTCGGATTTGTGTATTTTTAACCCCTCTCTTGCTCTTTTCACGACATTTGCGTTCTGTTTGATTTTTTTGGTTTGACAACAGGGTGGTTCGTGAACTAACAGTGGGCAGAAGAATCAGCTTCTACAAAATTCGGGGCGAGATTGGCTGTGGAAATTTTTCCCATGTCAAGCTGGGAATTCATGCACTCACTAAAGGTAACTTAAGCCATTAACAGACTTTACCTTTACTGTTTGCTAAACTGAAATCTCGCCAGTTACGTTGAAGTCATCCATGATTTGAGTTCAACTCCTATTTCTTGATTTTGCTATTTAAACTGAAGTTTTATTTTACTCTAACAATGATTTTTCTCGCATACTACAGTTTGCACAATTTGTAAGTTGGGAGGTTTCACTCTAATTCTCAAAACATAACATCGGTTACACTGCATGAGCTTGGCTCCTGCTGTCCTGGTAATGAACAGTGAACAGTAACGCTAACCAAAGTGTCCCTTTGCTGTCGTTCAACATAAATAAGTGATGGAGTCCCTCACAAGGGGATGATTGAGGTGCAACACTGAATTGATTGTCTGCTGACCTTCAACAATGATTAGAGATCTCCTCGATTCCTAAGTGACATGACTCGCAAATCTAAAAACAGAAGTCAGCTGCTGCTTTTTTTTTTTTTTGTACTTTGTGTGTTGTGCTTGTTTGTTTAACATTTTATGTACTTCCTGACTATGCGCAAATTATTTGTTTGGTTTTGACAATAGGATGCATTCAGGCTAACTGACGCTGAATAATGCATATGGATCCACAATTAGATATCTCTGCACTGTTTTGTATATTCAATTACCTGAGGCCTTTTTTACTCGTGTAAATAATTTAACAGTGCATTCATTTAAAAGTCTCTGTCGTGCGTTATTGACCATTTATTAATACAGCGTATTAGCATTTTGAAAGGATCTATGTTTTGATGGAGGGTGTGCATTTTGATTTTTTTTTGAGTTGGTCAGGCCAAATCAAGAGTATCGGTAATATTTGACACAAAATTTGTGATTTTGATTGTCAATGGAAAAAATTGGATTGGCTGGTCCCCCAAATTATTTTCTTACCCAAAATTCCCCTGCTTAACTTCCCTTCAAAATGTAATCAAAAGTTTTCAAAAAGTGTTTTTCACTCTTCTCTCTCTGCAACACCAGACAAAGTGGCCATCAAGATCCTTGACAAAACCAAGCTGGATCAAAAGACCCAGCGTCTGCTGTCCAGAGAAATCTCCAGCATGGAGAAATTACATCACCCTAACATCATACGCCTCTATGAGGTTGGACATTTTCATACTGTTTTTAATTGACCCATTCTTATCTTGAGTTGTTCAGCATTAAAATGGATCATGACACTGCCATCACCTTCTTTCCTCTTTCTGAATGCGAAGGTGGTGGAGACATTGTCACGGTTACACCTAGTGTTGGAGTACGCCGGGGGTGGCGAGCTCTACAGCAAAATCACCACAGAGGGCAAACTTTCAGACGCCGACAGCAAAATTGTTTTTGCTCAGATCCTGTCTGCTGTTAAACACATGGTTGGTATGATATGCATAGAAAATCAAGTAGAAGAAAAGTGCCCTGAACAAGGAAGTGGTAGGAAATAAATATATATAAATAGGTGAAAACATTTCTGTATTATATTAATAATTTCCCACCACCTCTTTGCCATCCTAGTCTGCTCTCCACTCTGTCCCATTCTCGTTGCCGTGTGTCCTCATTGTCTGAACATTGACTTTAATGTTTCATCAACTGGGTGTTTTCTTTTTTTTTTTTTTTTTGCCTATAGCATGAAAACAATATAATTCACCGCGACCTGAAGGCAGAAAACGTCTTCTACACCAGCAGTTCTTGCGTCAAGGTGGGCGACTTTGGCTTCAGCACCATGAGCCATCGCGACGAAACGCTCAACACATTCTGCGGCTCTCCGCCTTACGCTGCCCCAGAACTCTTCCGGGATGAAAACTACGTGGGTGTCTTTGTGGACATCTGGGCCCTGGGAGTGATGCTGTTCTTCATGGTGACGGGGACCATGCCATTCAGGGCGGATACGGTGGCTAAACTGAAGAGGTGCATCCTAGAAGGCGCCTTCACGTTGCCCTCCTGGCTGCCGGACGCATGCCAGAAGCTGATCCGGGCGATCCTTCAACCCTTGCCGGCAGACCGCTGCTCTGTGGAACAGGTGATGAGCAGTGACTGGATGCATCATGTTGACTTCCCACGGCCCTTGGAGCCTTTCAAGCTGGAGCCATCTTACCTTGTGGAGAGTGATCCATCTGAACTGGCAGTGGAGGAGATGGAAGTAGTCACAGCTCTAGGGACACTTGGCATCACTTCAGAACACATTCTGAACAACCAGGGAAAGGACTGCAGGAGTTCCATCACAGGCGTATACAGAATCCTGCTTCATGGCGCTCACAAGAGACGCGCTCTCGAGAGTATACAAACAGCCACGCAGGCGGCTGGTCCAAAAGCGACTAAAACTAAAAAGGAGCGTCTAAAAGTGTACCGCAGTTTACGGCACACTTCCAAACTCTGTGTGATTCTGTGACATAATGCTAGATTGAATTTTATAAACAGTACTGTACACATTAGGCAAAACTGAATTTTGGTTTGAAAAAAGTGACTTTAATGTCCAGCCATCACGGTATTTGGAAAATGAAATCCGGCATTTATTTTCATATTATTCATTTAGTAAGTGAAATTAGTCTCTGTGAGAATGTTGTTGATTGATATATATTTTGACACAGACTTGAGGTAATCCACAATATTTGGAAAAGTGATTTCCTAAAAGATTTGTGGTCATTTTGGATGGGTGAATGTAGCTTACACTTGACTTTTGGCATGATGTAGCACAAAACATCCCATTATAATAATCGAATCACTGTAGAGTGCACAAAGTCTTGCATGCACGTACATGTGTTGTCTTCAGGATAAGCTTTGCATTTGCAATGTATTTAGGCTTTATTGCCTTCTTGCCTGATGTATCTCTATGAGATGTTCCGCAGGTTATTGGCCTGCTTAGAAAAGCCAATAAATGACTTGTTAATTTATTTTGAGTCTACTTTTCGACCCACACATACACATATGTGAACTTGAAAAAAAAAGAAATGTTTCAACTGTCATGACCGCTTTAGTCCTCACGTCGCAAAATAAAATATCAAAACGCTAAACTACTGTATATGTAGTACAATTATGCGTGACATTGAAGTTGTCGTCTTGAGTTGATCACTTATAATACGTAAATAAGTTTACATTTCTTTGCGTTCCTGTTGATTTTTTTTAAATCTTGAACTTTAGTTCTTAGTTTTTTCCCCGATTGTTATTGTGAATTCAAGTAGAAATGCGGAAAGTGCGTGCATAACTTCATTTCCCACAATGCATCGTGTAAGGGCTGCCGGAAAAAGTAATACGTAGCACTTCCGCCTTGAGACGCTGACGCAATTTTTGCCTCGTTGGAAGGTGTATTCCACAGAAACCGGAAACGTTGCGGCTGACAGTAACCGTTCAACATACAGACGAGGGGAAAAAACACAAAAGACGGCAAAACTCAGATACTCTCATTCGCGTGGCATTTTACCTTCTGTGGTAAGAAAATTAATTCCCATACGAAGTCGTTGTCTGGAACAGTTTGCCGCGTGTTTCATTACATATAGTGTATTGTGTTATTCAAGCTAATGCTAAGCTTCATTATCTTGAAGATAATGATCTAGCATGTCCGCCGTATGCTGTAATCGAAGCACGTTTTTGTAATGGAAGCGATTTACTGAAAGTACACAAAAGATGCGTGTCACTGATTCTACTATCACTGGGTATTGTATTAACGCCAAACAAATGCATGAGTATTAGTTTTGCCTGGGAGTGGTCAGTCACATTGCCCCTCGACCGCAGCCTCACAATCAAATTCCAACATGAAAACATTCAGGCTTTAACTCGTAATATTTTACTGCATGTTAAGATGAATGTCGCCTTTGTGTTGACATTGCAAGCACATCACGTGAGGGGGCGGGGCACACTAGAAGATGAGGTCATGTTGCGAGTGATGCAACAGGAAGGCCATACCGCACATGGGAAAGTTTGGAAACCTTTGACATCTCACATGATGGAGAAAGTCTGTTTTTCTGTTTGTCTACCTGGCTGTCTTTTGTGACATAACCTCAAGGTGGTGTTTTGATTTTTTTTTTTTTTTATATATATCCATGGCAGATGGCAATCACAGAGGATCAAGCAAACATGGATGGAGCAGACCTGCTTGGTTTGCAGTTAGATGATGGATTAGTTGGATCATCTGAGGACCAGCTCTTTGCTTACGTCAGTACGCTCATTGATTCGTGGCACTCCGATCAGGATGTAAGGCTTCCATATGTCTTTTTCATGTCATGAAATGATATGGTTAAAATCTAAATGAAAAATGTTCTATTCATATTCTTCTATGATCCAATTCATTTACTGATCAAAGTAATTTATTGATTTGTTTGATATGTTTGTCTTGTCCCTGATGAGGAAGCTGAAACAAATATCACTTTTCGTGATGCTGGAAAGAGACTGCCTACTAATGTGCAATAAGATTATTTAAATATTAATTACAATTACGAATTAATTTAACCAAGCAGATAATTCAATGCTCATTGATTCTAGCAGTACCTACAAAACGCCACCAGGTGACAGTATAATTCTGCAAACACATTACTCTTTCCTCTCATCCTCAAAAGTTTAATTGTGTATGTATTTTTTTGTCGTTGGTGTATCATAATTACACAACAATTAGATTAGATAGTAAAACAACTCCTTTGACTCCTTTGTAGTTTCTTCTTTTTTTTTTTTTAATTATAGCCGTACAGCATTGGCTAATCAGGCTCGTTTGGGTTCAACTCACGTGATGCAGTTGACTGAAAAATATATATTACTGTGCGAGTCAGAGAAGCTGCAAAGAGGAGCGATATATATTTGTAACGTCTCAATTGTATACGTTTGTAATGGACCTGTCTTCCCTGCCCAGGTGCTCAGCTTGTTCCAAGAAGAGGACATCTTAGAGAAACACTTTCCCTCCACTTCCCCATTAGGCAGCGATAGCGGCATCTCCGACTACAGCGGCAGCGCCGACCGCATGGAAAATGGCACCCTCGTGGGTTGCCTGAGCCCAGAGGGCGGCGACACCGACCTCTCTCACAGTCCCACCTACTCCAACCCAAGCCCGACGTGCTCCGAACCTGTCATCGTTGCTGAGGAGCTACCATCAGAGAACCCGGAGGCCTTGACGGTTCAAGCGGATCACAGCTACTCTTTGCTCAGGGGTAGATGTGAAGACACGGACGTCTTGCAGAGTGTGTGGGCAGAGAAGCCTGACACGGATGTCTTCATTGATCTGGGTATGTGTCATTCTTTTTAATACTGTTGATTGACAAGTGCAAATTTACCAGACTTCAGCAGCATTAATATCACTGAAATCAAGGACAATTGTATGAAAGTTGATGCGATTGAGACCTGTCTCAACTCTTTGTCGCTCGTCTCACTGACATACTGAATACGTATTTAGCTCTTAGGTTAAATCTCTTCACATTGTGCCTGCAGATAATTTGGTGACTGAGGAAATGGAGGATGACTTTGCCAGTGACTATGCCAGCGAGCTGCCTTGTACGCTTGCCATTGAGGAATCGACGCTGGACGCCATGCAGTGCGACAACATGGATCAGGTCAGTTCATTTAGAAATCCTTACAATTGTTTGTCCATCATACCAAAATGCAAAGAAGACTATTTGCAAAAACTATTGTGACTTTTTTGTAGTTCCAGTTCAAGGAAATTGTGCTCTCAGAGGAGGAGAAACGGATTTTGGCGAAAGAGGGAGCCACCATTCCCACCCATATGCCTCTTACAAAGGTAACCTCAGCCAGTGGAGAATTATAATAGCTATTTGTTTGTTGGACTAGCACATCGAATAATTTACATGAGATGCCTCAATGACATAAAACGTTTTTTTATTCAGCTAAATAATACATCATGCACATAACAGGAGTTCATCTTTTCCCGTGTAGAATGTGTGTTA
This sequence comes from Syngnathus scovelli, assembly GCF_024217435.2. Classification (NCBI taxonomy): domain Eukaryota; kingdom Metazoa; phylum Chordata; class Actinopteri; order Syngnathiformes; family Syngnathidae; genus Syngnathus; species Syngnathus scovelli. Next base: position 19,103,204 of record NC_090849.1, read on the forward strand.
ATGGTGTGTTGATGTAATCACGCCGTTGTTGCGTACGCAGGCAGAAGAGAGGACCCTGAAGAGGGTCCGGAGGAAGATTCGCAACAAGCAGTCGGCTCAGGAGAGCCGCAAGAAGAAGAAGGTCTACGTAGACGGCTTAGAGAGCAGGTGTGACAAATTTCTTCTACATTACAATGCAAGCCAGACTGAAAGCAATGAAGGGCACCCTTGCAAGTGGGTTGTTATTTGTTTTCCAGCCAGCTCACTCTTTCGTCTCCATTCAAATGCAAAAACTTCACATTTCTCTCTAGTATCTCTCAGAACACTCACTTACCGGAGGAGGTCATTAATACGTAAATCGCATTCTTCGAATTAAAGACAATCAGGAAGGGCGCTAAAATCTTCTACTGTCATCCCTCCTCAGGGTGGCCGTCTGCACTGCGCACAACGTGGAGCTGCAGAAGAAAGTCCAATTGCTCCAGAAACAGAACATGTAAGAACACTTGATGATGCTTCAACTCACATTCATCAAAATAACACACGCTACCTCTATTTTCTTTCTCACAGGTCTTTAATCGAGCAGCTGAGGAAATTGCAGGCCATTGTGAAGATGTCCACCTTGAAGGCCAGCACGACCAGCACGTGTGTCATGGTGAGAAGACGTCCTTTTTGTTTTGAAAAGAATGACTTTCGTTTTTTTTCACGCAGCGTGCTTTCTGCCCTCTAGGTGTTCCTGCTCTCTTTCTGCCTCATCGTCTTCCCGTCGGTCAACCCCTTTGGCAGCAACACGGACAAGAAGGAACTCTACCTTCCCTCTTCCAGTAAGCGCTCTTGAACTGCACCGGCCTTATATTATGCTTTTATTAGGCTCATAAAATAAACACAGCAGGAGGATTTAAAAACAATGAGAATTGCAAACCGTGGCCGTTTGATGGGAAGCTCGCTGTGATTAAGACTTTTTAACGCTGTGTTTTTATATTTTGTGTGTGTGGCTATTTAACATGTGTTTACCAAAAGAGCCCAACAAACAAAAACGGGCTTTGTTTTGAGGGCGACAAAAAAATTAGCCACTCATCATTTTTGTGTTTTCTGGAGCAAATATTGCTTCTAACGTTTTGGGGGGTGGGGGGAGTAAACCAAACATGCCAGTCCACCTATATTAAATAACAAAGACAATACTTTTAAATGTCAACCTCTTCTATTGTTTTCATTTACGTTATTTGATTTTGCCTACACATTGAAAGTGTATTTTCTCGGGATAAGTAAACATCCAATCCATTCAATTTTGAGGGGTGATAACTATCAACACAATTGAATGTTTTTGTTGAAGAAACACACAACAGAAGATGTAGAAGATGTTACTGGGCAGATAACTTAGCCCCTTAGTATTTCAATCATGCAAATTTGCATTTCAAGTATAATCAGTGAGACTGAGAGCAACGAAAACGAGATTTGTATCCCATGACTTCACCTCATGATTCACTCCTTTTGATCAAAGTTGCCAAAGCCCAAGTTAGTGATTGACTGAGACATGTGATTTTCCCACTCTGATATACACGCAAAACAGATCATGACGGACAATTGTAAATGTTCACAATTAATTGGTTCGCCATAAAAAACTAACCACGAGTCAGTGGGGGTCTATTGTAGTCCGTTTTTGCATTGTACGTCATTCCTGCACAAACTTAAGTGATGTGCAATAGAAAAAAAAATAGTTTTCTAAACAAAGAAAAATAAAATTTCAGTTGAATTCAGCTGACGTCAGTTCGTAGACATGTGTTATCATTTAGATGCTTTATTCAACTTTCTTCTGTTGTTTTTGCGTTCACAATTGCAGTCATTTCCCGAACGTTGCGCTCGCTGCCGTCAGAGAGCACCGACGCCTTGACCTACCTGGAACCCGAAGACGACGAGCCGGATCTTCTTCACCTGCTGCCTCAAGCCGAGCTGGAGAACGTCGACGTCATCTTTGCGGGCGGGAAAAATAATCACACCCCCGACTACCAGCGCGTGGAGCAGCCCGACTCGGAGACGGCCGTCAACGGCAACTCTTCAGCGGACTACCCTGCCTCCCCGCAGGTAGCGGAAGTGACTCCGGGGTTGGGCGGTGGGGCTGGTGGCTTACAAGAAGGCTCCTTAGATTCCGTAGTGGTGGCTGCTGTCGCGTATGAGGTCCCTGGGACCAAGGGGAACTGGATAGACCGGAACCCTCCATCCGTTATATTACAGCAGCACCGTTCCGATGAGATGTAGCGCGGTTGCATCCACAAGTATCAACTTTGGCTGTTCCACTGTATTTTAAAAAAAGAAAGGGAAACTTCTGGTCATCCCAACAGCCTTCTGATTACTACTGTTACTTTATTTGCACTTTTTTTTAATGACGTTGCAATGGGCAAAAAGGACATGCTCCGTCAAGAGGATATTAAAATACAAGCATGTATTTGAAAAGGCCCCCAATCCCCCAACAAACTAAAACTAATAGTTATTTTATGGATTCTACGCAGTAGTAGATAGGCTTCCATCATTCATTGCTTGATAGAAGAGTAGGCTGCTTGATTAAAGTGATTTGAATCTGTTGCATCATAAAGCCATTGCAGGACATTTGGCCATGTACATAGATGACTTATTAAGTGTTTCCCTTGCAACAAGGGTTTCCGTTGCTTTGTGTAAATGATCTCCCGAATCCCTACGATACTCTTTTGTTAAGATAAGGAGCGATTCTTTTTATATACCTGTCCAAATCATGCAAACTATAATGTTGCACAGAACAATGTTGTGCAGTTAACTAGAGTCCAAAAATGTAATGAGCTGTTTTGTCAGTGAGACATTTTTAGTGTATTTCTATGTTACCATAAATGGTAATGGCATATGCTCTGTATTATGTATGACCAGTTGAGATTTTAGATGTGAAGAGGGGAAAGGCACTGATTAAAGAATAATGAAATGTCAATAAGCTGAACTGATTGTAGCTTTTCTGTACATTGGACCTCTTTACGTATATGTTAATAAAGTTTTTATGCATCCAAAACAGTTCTCTCGTCATTTATTGAACTTCATGAGCTTTCCCACACCGTGTAGCCCGAATAATCAACACACACCACCAATAGTCTCTCCCAACTCAGCAATTCTTTCAAATGACAACTTTTTTCTGAGCAGACTTAGGAGGAAAAATAAGTCTGATCACATTTCACTCTGCATGATGTCATGATAACTGAGAGACATGCAACAATTGGCCATTTGATGACTTGAATTAAGAAATGGAAAAATATTCTCTTTTTACTCCAAACTCCAAGCTTGCCTTGTCACATTCATGCAGCTGCACAGTCCCGTGCTGGGCAAACAATTTGTAATGCATTAGACATGACATCAGCCCCTTTTGAAGGGGGAAGTAGCGTCAGGTGACTCATCACCAGTCCAATGACTCACGATTACGAAGCAACAAGCCCGGACTAGTTTGTGTGGAGGACAGGTCACGATTTGAACGGTCTGAAGGTGGCGATGTTAGTCTACTCAAAACTGCACAAAGGACTACAGTCCATGCAATCAAAACGTGTTATGTATGATAAAGGTGCTTTAAAAATGCATATGTCTTACTTGACATTGACAATGCATGCATTTGTTTTTAAAACAAAGAAATACGTCATGTGGTCAAATAAACATGGGATAAAATAAATTAAAATACGTAAAACCCTCTGTTTTTTTAGTTTATTTAATTATAATTATAAATTGGATACAGATACTTTTGGATTCTATGTATATAAATATTTTTCTAGAATAATGCAGGCATTCCAATTTGATTTTTTATTTTATTTTTTTATTTCAATGGCTATAAGTCAAACGTCATCATAAGGAAGTCTTTGCCCCAATCCGGAAGTAAGCAATCGTTGTTATCTTTCGCCAGGTAGCGAGGCAAGCCAGTGTGCAACATTACACGCATTTCAAAGATACTTCCAAACAAGCCAGCTTATTTGTTAAACGTCTGTTGCTTTACAGGGAGTTTTATAAAAGTTGCTATTCATAGACTCTTAATTCCCCGAGCTGGGAAAGTCCTGCACTTTGGATAAGGTTGCACTGAGGTCAACTCGGAACCTTTCCCTGCATGCATTCTAAATTTCAACAAGTCTTGGGAAAAGAGCATTAAAATGCATGACACTTATATAACCCCCCCTAAGAAATTATGAGCAAAGGTCGTTACACGAAAGAAACACTTGACTGTTGAGGTTTTTCTTGTGTGAGGTTGTGCAAGTGAGACGATAAAAACATTTCTTGAAAACCTATCAAGACGCAAAGCGTAAACATGTTTTGCAATGCACCGTGTTTTAACTTTGGAATTTCCCATTAAGTGACAACGCGGCACTTTTGATCGATTGAACTGGGCGAGCGGACAACAAGAGGTCAAACCCCACAGTTCCTTTTGACCGTGTTTTTGTACACTGGTTATGTTGACAAAGAAAAAAAGGTGGGGGTGATTTCTTGAAAGTTCGTAATCCTTCCCCGCGTGGGCTTGTCAACAAACCTTGAGCAGTAAATGCCGGTGAGGAAGGGCGGGGGAGAGCAGGGGGGACTTTTGCTTTGCTTCTGACCGGCTTGCTGTGAACCAATCCGGGCGAAGCGTGAGCGGAAAGGGCCGCCCCTTGCCGAGAAACCACGCCGAGTTCGCTATAAAATCTCCCTCTGCTGAATCTGAGCTTAGAATAAAGCCAAAGAACAGAACAGCAACCACCAAACTGGAATACACGCGCTCTACTTGCCTTTTTTTGCCTCACGATCACGCGTGGATTATAACTATGACTCTTGAGGAGATTCGAGGACAGGAAAGCACGATGGACCAAAACGAAAGGTAAGTCTTGGACGCACACTGAGTGCATACTCGGTGTTATTTTGTGGATGCGCGCAGTCGTCTAATGTGTTTTTATTTCTCGTGGCATAGGGTGCAAAGTGCAGGCACAGCATTGGAAGAGCTGCTGCTCGCCGCTAAGAAGCAAGACTACCTGACAGTCGGCGTTTACGAGTCAGCCAAAGTTATGAATGTGTGAGTATTTGAGCAGTTTTTACGCATGAATTTTAATTTTTGCGCACAAGTTGCCATGCAAGATCTAACTGTCCTCCCCTTTCCTTCAACAGCGATCCGGACAGCGTTGCTTTCTGCGTGCTTGCCACCGATGAGGAGCACGCATGCGACATCGCCCTGCAGATTCATTTCACGCTCATCCAAGCGTTCTGCTTCGACAACGACATCAACGTGGTGCGCGTCACCGATATCGAGCGCCTCGCCGATCTGGTGGGCGCATACGAGGGCGGCGAGCCCAAGGACGCCCACTGCATCCTAGTCACGGTAAGGGCTTGGCTCTTGACTCACTCTAAATTTAGTTGACGGTAGAAATTACAATGAGAGCTCACCGGCAGGCAGCTGACGTCACTCGGCTGTGACTCACAATCCAACATGTTAATGCTGCAGTAATTAGTTTCATAAGATGCTTCCACTGTCATAAGTCATAGCCTCTTGCTATTTTAATGCAATTATTTACATTTTCCCCCTTTATTTCCCCATTCCAGAGCCCCAGTGCCAATCCATGGAAAGATCCCGCTCTGGATAAACTGAGTCTGTTCTGCGAGCAGAGCCGCAGCATGTGTGACTGGGTTCCCACCATCACCTTCCCTGAACGCTGAGTCATTCATTCTCCCCCAATCCCTTGAAGATGCATCGACGATGATGATAAAAACAAAAAAGAAAGTCAAGGCTTCACTCGAGGGTGTTAGAGCCTTTCTGCCTCCCGTTTGTCTGGATTAGTGGGCTGCGTGGCCGGGATGGAAACTCACCATGACATTCCTTCCCCTCGTGCCCGATCTCTGCTACCACGTGCAGGGGAAAGCAGTCAGTTCATTGTGGGTCAGTACGTTGTGGATTATACCCTGAGGGGTGAGCCAGTGAAGGGGGTGGGTGGCTCGGCCGTGTGCCGTGAGGACACCACAACGGACACTCGGGGGAGGCGTTGCCAGAGCGATGACGGCCCACTCGATGATTAGTGAGAAGACGTCGGCGGCGCGTGGGCACGACTGCATCAGACTGTGCAGAGGTGGATGTGAGAATGCGCGGAGGCCGGAGCGGAGCTCATCAGATGGGAGTGATGCTGATCCGAGAAGAGAGTGGCTGAAAAAAGAAAGAAAGACTGGACTTTTTCTTCAAGTGCAAACATTAATAGCAAAAGACTTGATTTGTACTGCACTTTAATAACATTTCTCAACTTTGATGAGTTATTACTTTCTTGGAAATTGTGCAAGCAAAGCAATGCAACATTCATTTGAATTTGCACACATTTTGTTCATGATCTGTGAATAAATACTTGAAACCAAATGACTGCTTGAAGAATTCTTTAGCCTTTTGCTTTGGGCGTCTTAACAAAAGGTAACAACAACGACTATTCAAAAGCCAGCAGGCAAAAGCATGTTGGTCATTCTTAGTCATGCAACATGACTAACTAAGGTGTGATGTCTTTTTGAGCAAAGAAACTGTAATCCACACCAAAGTGTATTCTAGAGTCATGCAGACACTATGCAAAACCACCCAGGAAGCCAACACCAAGTCGCTCATTAGTAGTCCTGCAAAAAGATTAATTAAGGATACCTCTATTAGGGCAAGACTCATTATTGATATGCTGATTGATGGTTTCTAAAAAAGCAATCATGCAAATTGAGTATGCTAGAGCTAATACTTATTCAACTGACAGTGTATTAAAAAACAGGTTGCAAAAGTTGACAATCAACAAATGCTGTGATATAAATAGTTCTGCTAAAATACCAAGCCGTTATGGAAGCATGGTGGGAAAAAAAGACTAATTGATGTGTGGCGTCTATTAGAGCAGAGTAAACCTGTTGAAGTACATTGGAGTGTATTCCAGTCAGACGATGCAAAACTTTTCAGGAAGTTGGTCATTGTGAAAGGATTAATTGAGGCGGGGCGTGTATTAGAGTCGAGAAAGCATACGGCAAAGTGTAGTCATGCAAAGAGCATGCAAAACTTCACTGGTAGCAACAGGTAAGGCATATTTGAAGAAATACAGCATGAAGGTATTTACAAGATGGCCACACAGATATTATGTAGAAAATTGCTAGCAACCAAGATAAAAAAATGTTTTGCACACAGGATAGCACCCAGCTCTGTATTTCCTTCTCACTTATCAAGTGACAGTTTTGGATGGTGGTTGCCTGAGTCTGAAGAATCAGAAAGTTGGCGTGGCATTCTTCCTCTTTCGCCACTTAAAAATAGAAAAATGTGATTGTAGCAGCGTGATGGATCATGAGTTACAACAAGCCCAATGTGCTTTTAGTGCTGACTTGGCAGTTTGCAGAGTGGAGAAGTTGCAAGTCATGCTGGAGCCCAACCTCGACCCCGGTAACTTTCTGCACAATTAGGGTTGTTTGCAATCGACTGCAAAAGCAAATACAACCAAAACATTTTTTTTCTTGTTTGTCTATGTGACAATGGCGTTTGGGAGCCTGGAAACACAAAGCTTGACCGGTATCGGCGATTGTTGCTGTCTGTCATCGCGGGACTACTTCTCTTGTTGTTGAGCACTTTGTTCTGCCCTTTCCCCTTCTATCCGTCTCGCTTTTGTCACGAGCGGCTTGCTCACTCACAGCTCACTTGATTATCTTATACTTAAAATGCAATCAATAGTGTGGCTTTTGAACGACTCAATGTTTCAGGTGCCTCAAGATAACTTGTCGCGTTGTAAATATAATAGACTTGACTTGGCCTTAAAGACAGTTCTTCAACCAATAATGCTCTGCAGCTGCTTTTGGTTAAAGTGCACTTTTAGTATGTAGTTGTCATTTAAATGCACACTCAGACGAGCCACTAGAAGCTCTTTGTGTATTTAGTTGAGATCTTATTCACCCAAGTGGAAAACGACTATCTGGACTGTCTTTTAAGCTTGTTTGCATTTGCAGAAGGCCTTCAAATCACTGGCGACCGTCCAAAACATCATATATCCAAAGTAGGGTAATTGCATATTTTTTATCCACAAATCTATATTATTGGTCAATCCACCTGTGTGGGTGTCATTTATTTTCCCAGAGATTATCGACCAATCCGGACAGTGAATAATAATAATAATAATAATAATAATAATAATAATAATAATAATAATAATAATAATAATAATAATAATACATTTTATTTGTAAGGCGCCTTTCAAGGCACTCTTGGTCGCCGTACAGAGACACAAACAGCATACACAATTGAATATAAAAAACAGTATAAAAGCAAGGAGACATCTGCAGCAGAATGATGGTAAGAAATGGTGGTAAAAAAAAACAAAATTCAAACGCTTGAGGCATTGCAGTATATACACATACTTTGCAAATACATTTTTATTTGAGAATACTTTTTCTAATTCACGCACAGTCTCCTGCAATCACCCACTTGCGCATAAATTAATGTAGAGCAAAGTTTAATAGTGGAATATGGGTCAGATGTGATGATCAGGTGAGGGAAGTGTGCGCGTGTGTGTGTGTGCGCGTGTGTGTGTGTTGCGGTTGCGGCTGACAGTAAAGAGCAGCCACTTTAAAGAAAAAAAAAACACTCGGCCATATGCTCAGTCACACACATGCACACCTGTACATGCATGCAAGCAAGCCACAACTAGCAAAGCGAGCACTTTCTCCTTACTCAGAATGAGGTCATTCCAAGAACAAAGAAAGTTTCCTCAGAGAGGGGATGCGAAAAAGTGTGTAGCCGTGCAGAAAGGGGCTTTCCGTGGGCATTTTGTGTGGTTCAGCAGGTTTTTAGGAATACTCATGCAAATTCCTGTAAATGCTGACAAACGTCGCAATTTACTGACATGTAAAGACTTTTGAATTGACTCTTGTGAGAGTCTTAGGAGAGACACTGTTTTTAATTGGTAAGAAGAAACTCCAGAAATCTAACAAAACTCAGTGCAGCTCTGCTTACCTTTTGGCTTGGACAAGATACAACAGACATTGAACCGAGAATATTGAGGAAGGACATTTATGAGTGAACTGGGTTGGTATTTGGACTGATACATCAACTTTGTGCCATGCGAGGTTTGCCATGTGTCAGAACAACTCAACAAGCATGACGCAACATGAGAAAACACCATGTCTGTTTTTCTCCAGCTTTGTTCCTTTGGCTAGCCGGGCAGAGAAGAAAAACAGGCGCTGCTGGTTGGATAAATCCAACAACATCTTTTCTTCTCTGATGGCTTGCGTCCCAAAGCCTGCAGCGAGACGAGCTCAGACGTCTGCGTGAGCGAGGCGGCAGACACGTGTCCTCTGACTCCTCGTTTTCTCTCAAGTGGGACCAGAAAGATGGTAAACATCAGGCAACAGAGTGCCTGCTCTCTTTTTCCACGAACTTCAAGTCAACAAAACGCACATTCATCTTGCCCCGATGAATACAGCACACGCAACAAATGATGCTCTCAGAAGTAAAAAGTAGCACAAGCACATTAACCCAAAAAAAAAAAAAAAAAAAACAAGACACACCAGGCCAATTGGACTTCAACACGGAGCTAAAAATAGAAAATCCTATCAAATGATCTATTCTGAGGGTGTGAGTCATCTGGCAAATTGAGTGAAGCCACATGGTAGATGATTAGGGACTTCTAGACAGACAAATAGACAAATAGACAAATAGATAGCTGGATAGCTGGATAGATAGATAGATAGATAGATAGATAGATAGATAGATAGATAGATAGATAGATAGATAGATAGATAGATAGATAGATAGATAGATAGATAGATAGATAGATAGATAGATAGATAGATAGATAGATAGATAGATAGATAGATAGATAGATAGATAGATAGATAGATAGATAGATAGATAGAAAGACAGACAGACAGACAGACAGACAGACAGACAGACAGACAGACAGACAGACAGACAGACAGATAGACAGACATATAGATAGATGTGTTTTTGTCAGTTCACTGCAGCATCCTACCACCAACCGCCTAATGTATGCTATTTTATGCTGCTTCTGTATTGGGAAAGCCTCCGATTCCCAGACGTCGGGGTTGGACTGTAAATGCGGCGCACTTATGTGGCGTGTTGCTATGGCGATACGCGGCCCTTCCCCGACTCCTCGCTCTCCTGCGGTCCCCGCGACCCATTCCCACTTTTGCAGATCACTTACAGTAACCGCAAGGGAGATGAGATTACAAGGACAGGCAGAACCGCCTACTGGACCCACGCCCCTCAACCCAAATCACCCGACCCCGGTCTAACCCAGCCTGCACTCACATGGCCGCGATGGTACCATGAGCTCAACTGGCAACCCCGTGGAGTGATTGAGGAAAGGTGTTGGGTATCTCGTGTTTAAGTATGTGTCAGTCATTGGAGAATTATCCTTTGGAGTGGACTCACCCCTCAGGGGCAGCTTTAAAATGTCTTCATGGATGGATGCATGTGTAAAAAGAGTCATGGTGGATTCACTTACAGTTGTTTCTTTATTTATCTTCATAATACATCCATCAATCTGCTTTGCTTACTTCTTGTCCTCATTAGGATCACGGGTGGGATACACTTGATTGGCATACTGTACTAGTCACTTATATAAATTTTAGAAAAATCCTCATATACTATATTGAGAGATATTCTCTAAATTTTGTTGTGTTATGATATTAGAGTCAAAGATTATTGTACATCAAATCATAGAATCATCATGAAAATTGTAACACGCTTATTTTACCAGAACAAGGCCTAGAAAGCACCGATATCTCACGTAGAGAGTAAAAGTAAAAAGTCATCAGATAAAAAAAATACTCCAACACACACATTTCTCAGCATGACGTATTCTTTTTTTTATTCAAATTGTTATGGTTACACCAACACCACGACACCTGTTATGACCGCACCACGCTGCATGTGGTGAGGTCACATGACGTTCACCTGAATTCAAAGGCCGTGATCGTGCTTATGTTTTTGCCCAACCGACAATCACGGCAAAACAGCTGTGAGGGGAGGGTGACCTGGTTAAACACAAACACACACACACGCACGCGCTCACATGCACTCGCACACACACACCTGACCTACACGCTGAGATCCATGGTGTACCCTGGAGGGGTGTAATGTGACATACACACAGCAGGTCATTGCAGATGAGGGCATGATACACACTGCTCCCACAATGAGATGCACTTTGTAGATAGACGGGGAGATAAAGTAATTGTCAACCAAATAAATCAAAGCCCTTTGAGGCTATTAAGTGATTAAGGGCTATATAAATAAATTTGACTTGAAATAAAATGTTGTTATTCTACAAAAATACAGCAGTAAAACAGGTTGAGTGGAACTGACAAACACACATGTTTTCATTATGTAATGGAATTATTAACAATGAATTACGTCAATCTAATAATCTGTTTCAAGAAAACACTGACTTTGAGCAAGAGCAAAAGTGCAACCTGACCTGGGTATCAGCCAATCACAGGGCACAAAGGGACAAACAACTTCTCACGCTCACATTCACATGAAAGGCTTATTTGGAGTATTCAGTGAATTGTGTAAGTGATCTGGAAAACCTAATAAAAAAGCATGCAAGCACAGGGAAACAGAGGAACTTCACACAGGGAAGCCCCGAGCTGAGATTCAAACCCAGAACTTTCCAATTGTAATGTAATCATGTGCAGTGAGTTTCTGAGTAGAATAATCTTGCCTTGAGGAGTTGTGCCTCAGCACCAATGTTCCACTTCTCAGAGCTGACATAACTGGAAGAAATACAGCATAACAAAATAGAGAAGACAAGCAAGAAAAACAAGAGGCAGAGAAGGTACCCAACTAAACTGCAGTAATATTCTTTACATTGCAGAGAGAGTATTATGTATATGCCAGTATTGCTGTATTCTATTTTTTTATGTTTTCCTGCTCCATGTGCATTAAAACGTTAGTGGCTTGAAGGTTAATAATCATCATAACATTTCCCGTAGCCTGTCTGGGGCGTTTGACAATATATATTAGCACTAAGCTTGCAAACCTTGGTTATGTTATGGTTTTGTAGAACAATGTACAATGTTGAATTAACATAAAGTGACAAATAACACTGGTCAGCAGCAATTTTAATTGATTAATTAATTAAATATTAATCATCCATCCATCCATCCATCCATCTTCTTCCGCTTATCCGGGGTCGGGTCGCGGGGGCAACAGCTTCAGGAGGGACTCCCAGACTTCCCTCTCCCCAGCCACTTCATCCAGCTCATCCCGGGGGATCCCAAGGCGTTCCCAGGCCAGCTGAGAGACATAGTCTCTCCAGCGCGTCCTGGGTCGTCCCCGGGGTCTCCTACCGGTGGGACATGCCCGGAACACCTCCCCAGGGAGGCGTCCAGGAGGCATCCTAATAAGATGCCCGAGCCACCTCATCTGGCTCCTCTCAACGTGGAGGAGTAGCGACTCTACTCCGAGTCTCTCCCGGATGACCGAGCTTCTCACCCTATCTCTAAGGGAGAGCCCGGACATCCTGCGGAGAAAACTCATTTCGGCCGCTTGTATCCGAGATCTCGTTCTTTCGGTCACGACCCATAGCTCGTGACCATAGGTGAGGGTAGGAGCGTAAATCGACCGGTAAATTGAGAGCTTTGCCTTTTGGCTCAGCTCTCTCTTCACCACAACGGACCGGTACAGGGTCCGCATTACTGCCGACGCTGCACCGATCCGCCTGTCGATCTCACGCTCCATCCTCCCCTCACTCGTGAACAAGACTCCAAGATACTTGAACTCCTCCACTTGGGGCAGGATCTCATCCCCGATCCGGAGAGGGCATTCCACCCTTTTCCGATCGAGGACCATGGACTCGGATTTGGAGGTGCTGACCCTCATCCCGACCGCTTCGCACTCGGCTGCGAACCGTTCCAGCGAGAGCTGGAGATCACGGCCTGAAGAAGCCAACAGCACCACGTCATCTGCAAAAAGCAGAGACGCGATGCTGAGGTCCCCAAACCGGACCCCCTCAACGCCTCGGCTGCGCCTAGAAATTCTGTCCATAAAAATTATGAACAGAATCGGTGACAAAGGGCAGCCTTGGCGGAGTCCAACCCTCACTGGGAACGAATCCGACTTACTGCCGGAAATGCGGACCAGACTCTGGCATCGGTGATACAGGGACCGAACCGCCCTTATCAGTTGGCTCGGCACCCCGTACTCCCGAAGCACCCTCCACAGAACCTCCCGAGGGACACGGTCGAACGCCTTCTCCAAGTCCACAAAACACATGTGGACTGGTTGGGCAAACTCCCATGCACCCTCGAGGATCCTGCCGAGGGTGTAGAGCTGGTCCACTGTTCCACGGCCTGGACGAAAGCCACACTGCTCCTCCTGAATCCGAGGTTCGACCTCCCGACGGACCCTCCTCTCCAGCACCCCTGAATAGACCTTACCAGGGAGGCTGAGGAGTGTGATTCCCCTGTAATTGGAACACACCCTCCGGTCCCCCTTCTTAAAGAGGGGAACCACCACCCCAGTCTGCCAATCCAGAGGCACTGTCCCCGATGTCCACGCAACGTTGTAGAGGCGTGTCAGCCATGACAGCCCCACAACATCCAGAGCCTTTAAGAACTCTGGGCGGATCTCATCCACCCCCGGGGCCTTGCCACCGAGGAGTTTTTTAACTACCTCAGTGACTTCGACCCCAGAGATTGGAGAATCCGCCTCAGAGTCTCTAGGCCCTGCTTCCTCAATGGAAGGCGTGTAGGTGGAATTGAGGAGGTCTTCGAAGTATTCTCCCCACCGACTCACGACGTCCCGAGTCGAGGTCAGCAGCACGCCATCCCCACTGTAAACAGTGTTGACGTTGCACTGCTTCCCCCTCCTGAGACGCCGGATGGTGGACCAGAATTTCCTCGAAGCCGTCCGAAAGTCATTCTCCATGGCCTCACCGAACTCCTCCCACGCCCGGGTTTTTGCCTCAGCAACCGCCGAAGCCGCGTTCCGCTTGGCCATCCGGTACCTGTCAGCTGCCTCCGGAGTCCCGCAGGCCAAAACGGCCCGATAGGACTCCTTCTTCAGCTTGACGGCATCCCTTACCGCCGGTGTCCACCAGCGGGTTCGGGGGTTGCCGCCACGACAGGCACCAACGACCTTACGGCCACAGCTCCGGTCGGCCGCCTCAACAATGGAGGCGCGGAACATGGTCCACTCAGACTCAATGTCCCCCGCCTCCCCCGGGACGTGGGAAAAGCTCTGCCGGAGGTGGGAGTTGAAGCTCTTCCTGACAGGAGATTCTGCCAGACGTTCCCAGCAGACCCTCACAGAGCGTTTGGGTCTGCCAGGTCGGACCGGCATCTTCCCCCACCATCGGAGCCAACCCACCACCAGGTGGTGATCAGTTGACAGCTCCGCCCCTCTCTTCACCCGAGTGTCCAAAACATGCGGCCGCAAATCCGATGACACGACTACAAAGTCGATCATCGAACTGCGGCCTAGGGTGTCCTGGTGCCAAGTGCACACATGGACACCCTTATGTTTGAACATGGTGTTCATTATTGAAAATCCGTGTCGAGCACAGAAGTCCAACAATAGAACACCGCTCGGGTTCAGATCAGGGGGGCCGTTCCTCCCAATCACGCCCTTCCAGGTCTCACTGTCATTGCCCACGTGAGCATTGAAGTCACCCAGTAGAACGATAGAGTCCCCAGAAGGAGCGCTCTCCAGCACTTCCTCCAGGGACCCCAAGAAGGGTGGGTACTCTGAGCTGCTGTTTGGTGCATAGACACAAACAACAGTCAGGACCCGTCCCCCCACCCGAAGGCGGAGGGAGGCTACCCTCTCGTTCACCGGGGTGAACCCCAATGTGCAGGCGCCCAGCCGGGGGGCAATAAGTATACCCACACCTGCTCGACGCCTCTCACCGTGGGCAACTCCAGAGTGGAAGAGAGTCCAGCCCCTCTCGAGAGGGCTTGTACCGGAACCCAAACTGTGTGTGGAGGCTAGTCCGACTATATCTAGTCGGAATCTTTCTGCCTCGCACACCAGCTCGGGCTCCTTTCCAGCCAGAGAGGTGACATTCCATGTCCCAAGAGCCAGCTTCTGCAGCCGGGGATCAGACCGCCAAGGTCCCCGCCTTTGGCTGCCGCCCAGCTCACAGTGCACCCGACCCCTTCGGCCCCTCCCACAGGTGGTGAGCCCATGGGAAGGGTACCCACGTTTCCATTTCGGGCTATGCCCGGCCGGGCCCCATGGGCGAAGGCCCGGCCACCAGACGCTCGCCTTCGAGCCCCGCCTCCAGGCCTGGCTCCAGAGGGAGGCCCCGGTGACCCGCGTCCGGGCGAGGGAAAACTAAGTCCATTTATGTTACTCATCATAAGGGGCTTGTGAGCCGTGCTTTGTCTGGCCCCTCACCTAGGACCCGTTTGCCATGGGTGACCCTACCAGGGGCATGAAGCCCCCGACAACATGGCTCCTAGGATCATAGGGGCACGCAAACCCCTCCACCACGATAAGGTGACGACTCGCGGAGGGGAAATATTAATCAATTAATTGATTTTTTTTTTTTGCGCCTTATCTGACTGTTTACTAAATCTTGTCAGACTAGACATATGTGGAAGGTGTTTGGCTTTATCTCATATGGAAAAGACTATGTCTTGGAATTGCATCAGGTTTGTTTGTTCACTGGCATCTGGATGGATTCAAACGCTGTAACGTGTGACGACTTTGTGCAATAGTTCGCTGGAAATGGAAATGTATTCCATCAGTGTGTTCCTGTGTGTGTGTGTTTTTTCCCTCGCTGACACTGCATACAAAATATCACGTGAGTCGAGTTGAACAGTCCTATTTCCGCCCCTCCCCTCCGTGTTTAGCGTGAAACGCAGGAACATTACAGGAAATGAGCCACGAATCCCACTGAGGTGTGTAAACACGTCGCACTTTTGTGCAAATCAAATTGCATGCAATATAAGGAGTGACACGAGGCAATGAGTCCAGTAGAAAGGCGTTTGAATGTTTTTCCAGTCAATGACTGCAAACTATTTAATGAATGCACCTTCTTTCCCGTGCATGTATTCAGGCCTGGGGTGACATTCCTGTCATATTTTTGTGTTTAGTGCACAGAAACCAGACTGGCCGAGGTGGAGCGACGCTAAGTGATTTGCCAAATATGGGGAGTAGCCTGCAACCTCTGCGGGGCTGACACATTACTGGCATAGCTGAGTTTATCCTTCCAAAGGCACATGGACTCTGAGCCACGCTAGGAATCCCCGGGACACAAGGTACAAGTTTCGAGGAGGAGGCGTAGACTAACGCGAACTCTTCACTGTGCATACATGCAGAAACAAAAAGCACTTTGCTGGCCTGGCATGCAGACAGTTATTGTGACTTGATTTAATTCAAGGACAGACAGAAAGTGTTTGGAATAAATGTCAAGACACTTTGCATGGTTGCAATAAATTCCAAATGCAATCATGTTATTTGCAGCCTTGCAAAGTGCGTGCTGGAATAGTAGCATTCATTCTTACCCCAAGAGATTAATTCAAGAACATGCACGAGGGTCAGTACAAGAGTTGCATAATAAAAATCTAGTCTTTAAAACACCAAAATGGCATACTTTTCACTGGTATTCATTTAACATGATATACTTATTATTACAGTTGCTATTAAAGTTTCTACAATGTTTGTAAATAATAAGATTTTTTCTTGGGGTTGCAATGAGACATATCCACAAAGGTTTCAAATGAATTCAGCATGTCCAATTTAATTCTAGTGTCACAGACAGGGAACCAAACCTTCAAGACATATTTCCCTCAGATAGTATGGTTAAAAAAAAACACCAACACTGAATATAATACAATATTGAACAAAATACATTGGTCCAGATTGATCTGCAGGGCTTAAACTAGTCTGCCCGTCCGTTCGTCCATCCTATTTTACCCCAACCCTTTTTCTTTTTTTTTTCCCACATAACTATTTCAAACTAAAGCGGAAGAGAAAATGGCTAATAATAGGCATTACATCGGAATTGTGCAGCGTAAATCCTGTTTAAGACTTGTAGTGCTTTTGTAAGCCAATCAAATTGTATCAAAGCAGTTTTCTTCGAGAGCGAGTCAAGTGAGGAGGAAGAGGAGGAGGGAAATTCTGAGTAACCATGTGATTTCCACACTACACTTCTCTGCTTACTCGAAACCCCGACAGCGGTCAGTGACTTGAGTTGCAGAGCAGACAGATAGAGAGCAAAAAGGAGCAAGTCACAGCGTAAAAAAAAGGCAGAAAAGGGAAGTAAGGCAAAATTGGGAGGCCGTGTGAAGGCCGTGTTTGCTCACTGTTTGGCGTCATTTGTGCGCAGGTCAGGGTTACGAGGGCAAGTCGTCATTCGGCAGTTACTCGTACACAAACAACCAATGCTTTTTTTTTGCACAGGGAGACAGACATACTGGCATCAGAAAATCTGTAACGGCTCAAATTTATCACATTTTCCTTTCACGCAGAACCCAGCAAAACAGGAAATTGCCACTAGGCATGGGCCGATTACCGGTTTGATGGCTTCCGTGATTTTCATGAATGCGACCGTTGCAACTGGACGCATGAGTCACGATCCATCCAAGCCACGTGTCATCAAAAGATGAAAAACATCACAATTGTTTGACAAAACCGACAGGGTGAAAACAATGCTAAGCTCGACACACATAAGTACCAGGTAAGCTCAGTGAAAGGAGTTAAAGATTACATTGAACACACAGCTTGTTTTCACGTGTCTTTTCCAAAACACCCTCCTTTTGAAACAGCTTGGGTGTTGCGCAACAGAAACTCGATCCGGACTGAGTGTCCACCCTTGCCGCGCTGTATCTTATCTCAGCGTGCCTCTACTCTTCCAACAACAACGCTAGCGCCAAACAAACGGCGGCTTCTACCCTAAGTTTGAAAATTCCATTTGATTTCTTTTAACTGACACAATTGGGATATAAATCATGGAAGTGAAATAATAAAGAGAAATAATTGCATGAAATTTCATATAATCTGATTGGAATGAAGCCACTTACAAATTTGCATAGAAATCCATATTGGCAAATATCCGACCTCTGTGAGCGCAGCAAAAAAAGTTTGTAACTTTTCATGTTTGGAACTTTTATAAATTATTGCTTACTTCAGTTTTGTCACTGTCTGCTATGATGATGTTATTTATGTAAAATTAGAACATCTGCACATGCATTTTTTTCCTCAGCTGTGAATATAAACACGGCCATATTGGACATATTTACTTGAATTATATGTTTTAAAATAGCATTGTGGGCCAAGCGAAATGATATTTTCTGCAAAAGCTTGTGGGCCTCAAATTGCTCTTTAGACACCTGTGGCGTCGTGACTCAAAAGAATTGCATTTTAAATCGGATTTGGACCTGCTGTGAAGTTGCCGTAGAAGGCTCGAGATTAACTTGACATTTACACAGAAACCAGCGGAGCAGGATATTGTCCACATCATCCTGGAATATTATAATTAGCTTTTCTTGTCAGGTGTAGTCGACTTGTCAGACTGACAATTACTCTCAACGCCACACGACAGGAGTGGTTAGTATCTGACGTTAGAAGTCACACCCCTGATGTGTAACTGCGTGATTCCTTCACACACCCAGCGCCAACCCACCTTTGTTGAGTGTCTGAAGGCGGAGGTGCTCCGATTTTGTCCTGCCCATTTAAAAAATGTCAAGAGCTGGAGGATTATCAGTAGACTTTACGCAGATCTGATCGGCAGATATTTTGCATTTTATGTCAAGTCGGGCGATTGGTTGTAATGTCGTAAGTAATGTCACCATAGATTGGAACACTGCAAACACAATATTGTTTACATTCTGTGATGGCATTATTAACAATATGAATTAATTTTAAAGATATCCATGCAATTAATGGCAATTTTCTATTCTTCTAATTTATGCGGCCTCACTGTAAAACAAAGACCCTCTCGTGGAACTTGTTGGTGTACAGTTATTTTTCATGCAGCAGCCTTTCATGTCTACATTCCACAAGTTCATGGTAGACATTTGCATAGCTGAAGATGTTTTTCAAGGACTTTGCAAGGAGGGTCTGATGCAATTGCCTCTCTTTCTTGCACTTGCTTTTTTTTCTTAGCAACACACCACACTTAACCTAGTAACACACTGAGGGTGCATGGCAACAGGCGCACAAGTTGCCCCCACCCTCCCTTCCTCTTCCCTTCTGCCATCCTCTTTCACTTTGTGTACCCATCTCCATTTCTCCCCTCCATTACGGCAAATACATTTGGATCTGAATAAGTCCACGTATTTGCCCGGCTTCACCGTATGTGATGAAAAACAAAAATAAGCCCTTTTTGTTTTGGCCGGTGTTACTTAATCTGTAGCTATGGAAAAGCAGGCAGAGAGGGGAAGAGGGGGGGGGGGGGGGGGGGGGGGGCAACGCTCCCGGGCCCCTGCCGGTAGCCAATAGGAGTGCAGGATTAGGCTGAGGCAGGGATAAACAGGAGCTGTTGCTGCTGGTAACAGAATTGTGATTGGCTCGCTGACGTGCTTGCTCAATGGGATAGGTGTCTCGGCGTCGGGGGGTGCTCCCGTGATGTTTTCCATGTGTTTGGTTGGTGCTATGATCTTTAATAACCTTGTTACCGCCCCCCCCCACCAACCAACCTCCCATCCTTTTGTTGTCATCAGCCATGGGAGGATTTTCCCCTGCCCGCACCCTTGCTCTTCAACACACGAGCCGTAACTACATAGTGCGTACAATTATGAACTTTTGTTACCCAAAGTGCATGAGAGCTTGCTGTGACGCTGGAGTGAAAACACGAAAGAGTTACGATGTGACGCCAGTGCAAAGGTCACTGTCACGACCGCACAGTCCAATGACGCACCTGCACTGTTTTTCTCAGCCTACCGTACAACCTTGAACAACATCACTCTATTTAGTTATTTATTTATTCGACATTTTATAAATATTCATTTGATCTTTTTAGCTTTAAAATTATGACTCAAGTTGATATATCTTATGGTTGCAACATTGCAAATGTATTATTTATGATCGTGCCATAATTTAATCTTCCAAAGTTACCTTTAATCTCTTAACGTTATCACTTTATTGTTTATTCACTTTATTATTGTGACATGAGGCCTTTATTGTTGTAACTTTGCAACTTTTTCCCCTGAATGTGACGACGCTGTTGCTGTGAAATTACTTAATTCTTATTGTTTGAATTTTATTTTTATTATTATTCTGAGCAGAAGAATTTACCTGATTGTGGCAGTTCTAGATGCAGTAAGCATAAATAACATATGAATGTACTTATATTCCCTTGCACATTTAAAGGGTTTAAAACCTAAATAAAATATTGCAAGATGAGGTCACCAATGAGTGCACATTACACAATTCTTCCCCTTGTTTTGGTCAGACAAGATGAAGTCAATAATGTGATGTCCATAAAGGCACCACAACAACATGTTGCATAGTAGCGGTCGGAGTCTGTTTACCTCCGAGTCGGATGGAGCTCACCAGGCTGCACATGCTGCTTTTGTTGACATTCGACTCCTTCCTGAAAGGGCGGCGCTACACACGCCAGGCATTCCAGCTTTGCTTTGGAGACAGCGCCAAGGTGGCGGCCAATGACAGGGCAGGGGGGGATTATGACGTGTGTTTTTGAATTAATTAAACAGAACTATCTATCTGCCCATGTGTTGACGGGCGGAGATTTTTAATCAGCTCACTCAAAGAAGAAAACACACTGTTCTATAATACCGGGATCAAACAAGCACGCGCTGTTAAGCCAATTAAAAAAACATCAGTGTAATCTCTCATGAAAAGTGTGAGCACTGCATGCTGCCTTCGGAATCATTTTCTTGAACTTTAGGCCAGTTGAAGTCCTGTTTGCACATTTTGCAGTAATAGTAGTGAAGCACATGTGCTCTTGTGTTATGCTCATCCAATTGTTATTGTTATCACGGCAGAGAGTGACCGATGGCTGCTTATGACACCTGCCTGGGGCTGTTGTTGTTTTACTACCACCCATTGTAAAATCATTCATAAGAACACAGCGGCGGCAGTGTTTTCACCCGTGTTCAGACGGGAAGGGAACACTGTGCGCGTATTGGCCACTCTCCACACTCTTCATTATCTATACTAGGAGTTGCAAAATTCTAGGAAGGGTCAAAGAAATTTTCCATTAGTTGCTGAGAGGACAGGAATAACTTGTACGTTTGCATGTTATGTTGGATTAGATAACCAGGAAGGGTAAATAAGAGGGTAATAATAAGGAAAATAAAAAAATAACATTGCAACATGTTGTTCAATGAAGGACATTGATTAAGGTGATATCGTATGGGTGAAACGTTTTAATTGCACCTCTGAATAACCATTTTTTTTTCATTATGCACAGGGTTTCAAAGTATGGTTTAAAATTTGTATTTTCAGTTTTCCTCATGTTTTAGTTTTTTTTTTTTAATGGAGCCTTTAAGAATGTTAAATTTAATTTAAAACATTACCTGTCTTTGCTTTCATGACACTGACAGGTATAACTAATATTGGATAATTCATCAATTTATATATATATATTTTTAATTATTTATTAATCCAAACATATTGTAGGTCAACTTGCGTGCAGGATCAGATTTTGTTTAACCATCCCAAATCTCTTGTGTAAGATCTAATACTGAATGTGGGCTAAACAAAGAATGGTTGAGCCAACCACATGACCCCCCCCCCTGGAGATTCTTCAGTTCTACCTAGCAACTGCAGCCTGTGCATGCTCAAAAATAAAAACATAAGAATCTTTGTCGTTATGCATGAATGAGCTGATGGCCTTTGTTTGGACTGATATCAAATCATCCTTTCCCAGTACAGTAGCTTACACTGTGCACACAGCATTGTGTGGGAGGTCACTCGACTGCTGACGGCTTCACACTGGATGACTTTTGCATGCCTAACCTAGCGGCAACACGCATTGACGTCTGACTCTGAACAAGAAAGGACGACAAAGACGCACTTTGTTGCCTTAGTGGGCGCTGGAGTGTTGCTCTTCGTATGCGTGCGCGTTGGTTCGTAGGTGTTTGCACGCCGTGATGACAGCCTCCTCTGCACCACCTCCCCGTTGGGGTAGGTGCACACGACTCTATTTGCGTACTGTATACGTGTGTGTGCCGTTCTACTACGTCTTTTCAACTCCCTCCACGGCAGACATGAGTCGCCTTTCATTCAAATGCAATCGTTGTTGTTGGCAGAGAGTCAGTGGATGCCTCCTCAAACACACATAATCGCACATACGTCCCCGAGGGCTTGTTTCCTTTTGATGTGGGTCTTACTCAACCATATACAAGAACAGCAGGTGTGTGGCGGCCGTCAGGTGTGCGTGAATGTGTCATCGGCCATATGGTCCCTTTAGTTGCTAACTACACACCGAGCCCACCTGACACGCGCCCACTCAAACCAGCCTCCATGCACGCACACAAACACGCACACTTTCACCCAAGCAGCTGCACTATTTGGAAAACAAAAGGCGCACGGCGAATGGTAGCGTTTGTCTTGATACAGACCAATCAGGCAGAGCAAGCGCAAAGCTACTCAGCCAATCAGGGACAAGGATGAAGCGCGAGTCAGTAGTAGCACGAACCGGGAAGCAAAGTGGTCGGAGATAAAAGATAAACCAATCAAAACATGGTGATAGGATGAATTGTTTTTTCTGAAAGTTGATAATGTGCCATGCAAGAGTTTAAAGACTTTTTGTAACTCCCCAGAGCAGCATGTTATGTTTAGAAGAAGCTATAGTTTCTTATTTTTGAGCGTCTGTTCAAGTATCTGTTGGTGCTTTCGTTGTCCCATTCCGTTCTCCTAGTCTTGTCATCCACATCATGTCGGCCACTCAGCTTTTCTGTTGCCCTTGTGTCTTGGCCAGTGATCAACCATTTTGTTGTGAAGTCTTCAAGTTTTCTGTAGTTTTGATCGTGCACGTTCAATTTTGCACATTGACTAAATACTCTACCGACAAGCTCATGCCAGACAAATTGTGTGCTTAAGCAAAGTCATCCTCCATGTGATCCTCTCTCACTATCTTTGGGGTTTAGCCTCAAGCCTAACCATCCAACTTGTGACACCACATCTGTCAATGAACTCCATTAAGGAGCACCTTCAACTCAGACCTGAAGCCAGATCCCATGAGGAAAAAGCTGTGCAGTCACCCTGCACACCAAGAGACATTTTGTTGTAACTAAATGCGTCTTACGTACTACCTCATATTGTCGCAGTACGTTCATGGAACTGTGAGTTACACCCCAAGCTAGCGTTTCTCAATTGGTCCATGGGTCATACAAAATCTCCATACCAAATTGCATTGGAATCTGCTCACTGACATGTGAGTTATGACCATGACACCAAAAAATGATCCAGATCGTGACTTTGTTGCGTGAGTTCTTAGTAAAATGAATCAATCTGTCTTTTGGCTTTCAACAGTTGAACACTGAATTTCCTTTGATTCAAAGCGATGAATGATGCCAAAAGGTGCATCCATCCTTGAGCTGCTTTTTTGCAAGCCTCTTTAGTTTCCTGTAAACCTGTCAGTATGTTGCTGGCAGGTCACCGGGCTGAGCCCTCGCCCTGCACGGACAATAAAGCAGAGAAGCGTGTCATCGGCACACGTGCTGCCAACTGTTGCCGGGACACAAAACGAACATAAAGACCACTTTAGTGACTGTGAAGCCCTGCCAAACCACAGACCACTGCGTCCCCCCCACCCACCCCCCTCCATACTGTGTCAACCACCCCCCTGCCGCCTCCCTTTGACTATGGCACACTCCAAAATCATGAGCCTCACACACGCCCTTAACATGGTCTCCTTTGTCCCAAATGAATGAGTAGAGGGGCGTGAGTGTGTGCGCGAGGAAGGCTGGAGTGTGCGAGGACAGCTGGCTCTGTGGCTCCATCAGTGGCAGCTGCCCCGGCCTCAAGCCCTCGGGGTGGAACCGTGCAGATTAGAGGGTGCCAGGGGTGGGGTGCAATGTGTGTGTGTTTTACACAAGTGCGGCCGGCCATGCACTTAATGCATGACAGAATGCTAAAGAAGCCTTCTTTGTCCTCACCCGCTGACTTTCTTCTTTGCAGTTTCTTATTTGTTCTCTGCAACTCGACAAGGACAGATTAGTTGATTTCTTAAAGGAGGCAACGAAGATGGGTCGGGAGACAGTGGGATGAAGGGAGTGACAGACAGATGAAGAGTTGTGGGTCTCTGCTGGGTGCTGGAGTCCAGGCTAGCCATGGTGGCTTAGCGGCAGCTGTTCTGCCTGCCTATAGGATATCTGAGCCAAACAGGACGAGGACCAAATGAAGACTTCCAGGGGGTTGACTTGTCCACAGGGCCTGCAGTTGCAAAGATGACTGGATTTGTGCCAAGCTATACAAAAAGATGGCTTGCCTCCACCAATTTATCTTTGAAACGTTACAGTCTAATGAGATCCAGTAAAACTACAAACTAGAATGATACTTGTGCCCTTTTCCCATTGCATGGTACCTAGAAAGCATGAAACATCTCGTCTGGCTATTGATGCATTTCTATTGGGCTAAACAAGAAACTACCATTCTTGTAACTGCCAAGCTTTTTTTCGCCACAGCTAGCAACTCGTGTCTCAACACTTTCTTGCCTTGTCTTATCTTTATTGCACCATCAAGTGCGACAATAATCCCGATCCACACCGAAAGGATTTTTTAACCATGACAATCAAAACTTAGACCAATATTTGTAAAAGCTGAATTTTTGATACAGCTCTTGTATCAGGTTTGATTTCATGGTGCAGAGACAAAAGTACAAACAGGAAGGGGATAAGTAGACTTTCTGTTTACGACCCTATTTTTATGCAAGCTCCACTTATAACAGATCCAGTTCAACCGCAGTCTGTTGACACAGACAAGCCTTTCTGAGGAGAACACAAACAAGTGAGATTTTGAGACACTATTAGGCCCATTATATATTGTGATGCTGTTTCCCTTGAAGCAGCCAGCGTGACAAATGCACTGAACTGAGGGTTAACGACCTTAAATGACTTGTCATATGAAAGCCGAACCAGTTAAACAAATCTGAAGTTATCTATAGCAAGGGTACAAATGAGATGAAAGATCACTTATACTGATTCTTAGGACAAGGGTGTTTTTGTTTTTTTTAATACACACACCAAACACGAGTGACTTGGGTTGACTCTTCTTACACCATCCACACTTCTATCCTCATGTACCCCCGCCGCCGTAAACCCACTGACCCTCGTTACCATGGCAACACGTCTGTCTGATCCAAAGTGACGGCTCTATTCAAGTTGTCATTGTCTCCCGTGACGGGCAACGAGCGACATTTAATTGGGTCGGGGGATGCTCCTGTAATTAGATTGTCGGTTGACGAGATTAGGAAGCCTTTGACAGTGCTTTGTCTTATAGACGTAAAAAAAAAAAATCAGTTTGTTGGTCTAACGAGACAAAAGACCACGTGTTGGAAAATGTTGCGCTCAAACGGCTGCCTGGGATGAGGACGGTGGCCTGTAATGAGAATTGTAACACGGCCTAACTAAAATAATCAATAAGCATGTTTTGCATACCAGTCTCATTTTACTAATTACGATTTTCACACATCGGTTAACTCACATAAACACGGTCTAACGCATTGTATTAGTATTTGACTCTTGTGACAACATATAGTAAATCGGTCAAATGCGGCTTTAAACAATATCCTGGGGCAAATATAAAGTACACATACAGTTGTTTGTTCACTTGCATGGAACTGTCAGTATGTCTTTTCATAACTGTTTCACCACGCCTGAACTGTAAACCCACGATTCGCCTTGAAACATAATTACTTGCCTGTGCAATTTTCCTCCGAAAGCTAAGGCATGTATTCCCTCCAGTGCAAACACAACTTTACGTCCCTCTAACGTTTGTAGCCGATGCACACACAGACGCACACCTGTTGACATCAAATACGCTTCTTCTATTATGTTTGCAAACATACGCACATATGGATTCATATGCATCAACATAGACCATACGTTCTGCTACAGACGCTATGACTTGAATTGTTTGCACTCAAAACACGTTCTGCTACAACGCTGATAACAATCTGGCACCTATCCAGACATTGTCTACCAGTCGAAACCTGGCTTGCCACCTCCCATTATTATCGTCAAGCCAATCCAACCACAATAGTTTTGATTCAACCAGATGACTTCATCAATATTTATAGGAACTCTGCATAAGTGCAGACAATTAAGGTGTGGAACTCGTCTTTCCTGTAAGAGATTCTATCTGTCGCTATCCGGAGTACATGTTCCGTCTTTGTGCCTTATTTTACCTGCATGAGTCAAAAGTTTCCTTGTATGGAGTTCATCAAGACAACATGAGTGGAGGCGCCGCTTTCGTCATGCTAGAAGGGTTGGATGCAAAAATATGCAAATAATTATGTCAACGGGGTCATGTTACTCTTTCGCTATCTGTAGTTTTGATTCTTTGGCCATGTTCTCAATCGACAACGGGGAAAATGGCAGCACGGTGCACGAGTGGTTAGCATCTGCCTCACACTTCTGAGGTTTGGGTTTGAATCTTGTCTCCAACCTTCTTTTGTGGAGTTTGCATGTCTCCCCAGCCCCAATTTGTGTGGATATTCGTTTTCTACGGTCATTGCGTGAGAAGAGGCGAATGTTGTGACAGGAAATTTTGTGACTGCTTCACAAAATTTGCTCTGAGCATCCGACAGTTCCCGGCAGGGAATGAATCACCGTGCTAGAGTACCTGTCTCCATATAATTTATTTTCTGCTTTTTCAATCCTCTTTTGTCTTGGATCAAATTTGAAAGTAACACCTTGGTTCCATTCTTGGAGGTCCTTCTGTAAGTTTATTTAAGCTGCAATTTAATGAGATCAAGATATCAAGTTGTAGTGGACAACTTTGGTGAAATCTTCCCCTTTGTCATTTTTATTGGGTAAAACAAGCGGCAGTCGTGCAACCTGCAGCTTGCACGTGCACATAAAGATGCACAAAGTTGACACACCGGTGAATTAACATTAGCTCCGGGCAGCGTGAGTGTCGTCATAAAAGTGCTCTGGCAAAGATAGGAGCATGTGCGTGTGCTCAAACACTGAGCAGCAGGTCCAGATGTGCGGCTCGTGAATGTTTTACGATCCAAACAGAGCTGCATTTTATCTCCTCTGTGCAAACAAACGGTGAGGTGTTATCTCACTGATCGTCAATGTTGGGAATACAGTGGCGCTTCTAAGAAACTAATAACGTAAATAAACGTCAAATTGTCGTCATTATTAAAACCGTATTAACTGTTGGGGATGTTTTAAGCGATTACAAAAAGCACTGGCCACTGTATAATAAAACAAAACATAATTAATAAAGTAAAACTAGCAATATTTTGATATGTTTGCAAGCTTCTCTGCGCTTTTGGACATGTAGTGAAAATTTTGTGAACTTTTGTGCTGTTCTGGGAAAATATATGAAACATGCTTGCCGTGATACGAGCCAGCACCATTAGTTGGCATTTGTATATGAAAAAAAAATGGAGGAGAAGCTTTTACACCACCCATTCATTCCAGATGACCTTGTGGAAAGTATTCAAGTTATGGAATGGTGAAATGAAATGAATTAGAAAGCAGACGGTCACTGAAGGCCTGATTTATTGGCTTGAGACCAGACAAGACCAGTTATGAAAATTTTGGAAAAAAAAAGTGGTTTTATAAAATCTTCCTCTCTCCTTGTAAAACTTTAATTGCAAGATGTTCCAGTGTGACCGCTGAGATTTTTGTAAGTCACTGGTCTTTATTTACAGACCACAAGCATTTCATGAAACGTCTTCACAGCATTCAACACCTTCTACCGAACCTCGAGAAGCGACCGTTCGCACCTACCACGGGTTCAGCGGTTTGTTTGTTCTATCTCTATCCAAGGAACTCTCGGTATTTCTTAGGTGGGCTTCACGCTAACATGCAAAGCAACGGCACACTCTCGCACTTAAGTAACAGTACACTCAACCTGTCCAGACTTTCTTGGTGTGAGCTGAAAGCCAAGCCTCACACTTGCATGTGACATGAGGCTACCTAATTCATAACCCAGGGGGAGCATTCCTGGGCTCATTTGTCTTTACACAGGTCAACAAGCTATGGCTTCGGGGAAGAAGGTTAGTTCAGTGAACTGCTGTTTATAGCTGGGGTTAGGTTCCAGATGTAGCCGAAATAAATTCACAATGTAGATCTTGTTGAAAATTTAAACATTTTTTAGTAGTTATGTCCACCTCACAGACCTTTTTCCTTAGCGACTCACTCTTTTGCAGTTCTCAAAGGAAGAGGCCAAGTATGCTTGCTTCAAGCTTATTTGTAGTTAAAGTTTGTTTTTAAACTATCACATGTATGCCAAAGAACTATTGGCCAAAATGTGTGTGTTAAAGAAGTGGGAAAGTGCCTGCATACAGTGAAAACTCATTTTAAAAAAACACTGACATCGCAAGGTCGTGAACGATGAGTCGCGATACAAGGGAGGGAGTCACACTCTAATAAGGAGGACGGTTTGATGGTAAATACTTTGGAGGAAGAATAAAGCAAGGCATGTTTGCATTTGCCAGGAAAGCATTTGTGAGTTCCAGCGAGGCCTCGTGGAGGAGAGTCTGGAAAGTCCGGGCTGACTCAAAGCGCCGTCACCCTCGCAGAATGCAGCGAGCCAGCACAGACGACTAGCGAGAAAGGCAGACAGGCAGACAGCGAGGCAGCAGGCACGCTGTCTGAAAACGCAGCCGGGCTATTATTAGACGCGTTCATGTTTTCTGGCTGCTTTCACCTTGCAGGCAGCTGCCTCTTGCTTAGCCCCCCACCCCACCCATCCCTCCCTTTGTGAGACGTTTGAAGGCTTTTGAAGCCTAAAAGATGGCGAAAAGCGATCTGAAGATTTTCTTTTGATCATGAGCTTGAGCATTGTGCTCTTTGTTCTGGAGATGAGTGAGTTAAAGTAACCGTCAGTGATCTGGCCACAGAATACAGTGCTTTTGTGCGCAATGCGACTTTGTCACGGAGTCGTCTTTGGATAGAGATTAATTGAGGGATCTGAGCTTTGGAAGATCTTTCCAGAATGAAGACGCCACAAAGAGATAAGAGAGTAATCCTTGATCAAGTGATGCATTTAGTGGAGGATTAATCATGTTAGAAGAATCATCACTGAATAACCAATCAAGTTTTATGCAGACTGCAACATTGCAAAAATGATCCATGTTTGCACAGACCTACAAAAATCATCATCCCAGGAACGAGGCTAAGGAAACACTGTGTGTGGAGTTGTTATGCTCTGCAGGGCCCATGGTGATACAGATACTTTCTTCGAAGTACATTCTGTGCCTCCTTTTCCAAGTAGGACATTGTGTCTCACTCCCTCCCCACTGGTGGCAAGTTATTGTTTTCCCGTGCTTTTACTGTTTATGGGACACACCTAACATGGCAATGGAACTCTGTAGCTCTGCAATTAGCAAAATAGTTTGCTTACACAAATAAGACTTTCCACAAGCAGACAAAATGTTCACCCGAGCTGTGAATCATCAATGCAGTAACGCCCCTGTTGCCTGTCTGCCACTTCCTAAGGAGTGAAAGAGAAGCCAAAACTCGGCTTCTTTTTACAAATTAACATGTGCCTGTTTAAAACAGTCATAAATTTAGTGTGTCAAGTACACATTATCGCAGCAATGACGGAACTGCATCCTTGGCTATTGTCTGCAGATCTTCGAGTTCCCTTTTGCGGTGTCTCTGGAGGACAAACTGTGCAGCAGCAGGCAGTAGTTAGGTTTCATAAACACAGACACATTTCAGGGGGAAAGATTTACTAATTCCCTCTCTGTTGACTTATCCGCACACTTGTGGGCAATTATCCGAAAAGGGGCCGAGAGAAGTGTGCATGCACGGATGGATGGATGGATGGATCTCGTGCAAGAATGCTTAAGACCCCCAAACAGTGGCAGCTGCCCCCAAGAGCATAAAATCGTCCTCTCCACACTGGACAGGTAGCACCACATGTGTGGAATTAAAAGGCTTGTTGGAGGGAGGGGTGGTGGTGGTGCAGGGGGGAGGGGGGGTCTCGAGTTACCAGCTGCACGCGACAGCTGCCCAACAAGGGATCTTGTTTCTGGTGGTTTTTATACAGTTGGTGATGGATGCACAGCAAAAAGTAGAAATTGTTAACCCCCCCTCGGCCGACTCAGGGAAGGACAGTTAGACTGTCAGGAACAGAAGGAGCATTATCTAACCTCTGCGAACTCACTAACTCACCAAAGAGGAGGCAACATGTCGTTAATTACTGGCTTTTATTTGCTTGTGTAACTTACCACCAAAATACCACCGAATTAGGTTAAATTTAGCCGCAACTTTCAATAGCCACAGATTTGATGGGATTTTGGTTCTGAATCGACTGTCGCCATCTTGTCGGAATATTTTAATAAGTTAACCATTGTATTGAATATAATATTGGTTTACATTGTCGTTCAACTTCTTTTCACAAAGTCGTCTCATGCATCGTATTTCTTGAATGATTCAACTAAATTTGTATTATTTACAAATAATTGAGTGACAATAACGTAGAGTGAGAGGCAGACCAAATCAATGTTCTCGTATCAGATGGAAGACGGTTCGTTATAGACTGTGTTGCAGATTTTTGTGACATTTTGTGGTGTGTAGTAAGTTGTGTAGAAGAGGTGTCAAGACTCAATAAAGGCTGGGAAACACTGGATTCAAGTGTTTCTATTACCTTCACTCAACTTTACGGAACGTTTCAGCCACCCTGGGGTCACTTTATTGTTTCGGGTCATTCTTTATAGTGTTACCTTTGTCCACAGCTGCTGTTGTAAATGGGAGTGACGGCTAATCGCTTATTAAGTTGAAGGTCAGCCTTTTCCCGCCATGGTTCAGTTCAACAAAAGAAATAAATACCTGCCGACAAAATACGGTAGTGTTTATATCAGTGAGGGATTTCTTGCAGTGTTGTAATATTTGCCTCATCGTCTATATGTATTACATTTGGCGGAGGGATTGGGTATAGAATAAACAGCTTAATCTCATCTCAGGCTCAATACGGGAGGTAAATGGCTTCTAAGACGTGTGGAGAATAGGCTCTTGTTTGTCTGGTAGATAGTGGCTGATGACCAAACTTGGATGACAGAATGGGAGGGTTCACGTAAGGATGTTCCAGATGCTCCCGAGCATGGCCTGGTAGGACCTGGAGATTACAGAAATGTCATAACAAAATGAATATTGCACCATTTATTTCCATTTTCGACTTTCTCTGAGGACTCTTTCGATTATGTAGTTCAGGAAAACTTAATGATTATAAAATTAATTTAAAAAAAATAGCCGGACAACGTAGAATGCTGTAACGTACCAGGAAATATCTTTAAAAAAAAAAAAAGCAAGACTCAATCACATTTTCCTTGTTATGTGATGAAGAGATATGCAACGTCCAAACAAAAATAAGGCAGCAAATACGCAGGTGCAAACAGTGCTGGACAACCAACGTGTCTGTTAAATCAGCTGTCTCATTGTTTACCTTCAGCCAGTCACCATAATGATTTTCAAGAGTGGTGGGAGCAAATCAATAACATTGCGTTTTATCCTTTTAGCTGCCGATGTTATCGCTGTTGTTATTGCGCTAGTGCGTACACAGCTGCATCGCGAAATCCAAAGAGGAGCCTGCCAAGAAGCCATTTAGGGTAAAAATGAATGACTCATGTCAGTTGTAGCAGACTGAGGTCAGATGGCTAAGTTCAATTAAGTTGAGTTTATCAAATATTAAAAGATGCCATTGTGAATGTCCCCCTAGGCAAATTCTCATCCATCTCAGTTTTTCTAATAAGGAGATACACTGAATTTTAACACATACTGTAGACTCACAAATTTGACTAAAGAGATCCGGATGTTCATTTTATGCTCGGCATGTGCCTTGCCTTATTTGACCCAGATAACAATGTTTGTCTTGACAAAGCTTATCATTGAGCTCTCGTGCTGTTTTTCTATAGCGCTAAAATAATCTAGCTATCTTTTTATGTAGCACACAAACACATCAGCAATACTCAGCAATTCCATATTTTTCTAGTGTTGTATATATTAAAGTGGTTATCACGCCATCTTCTCTTCGCAACGGTTGTTGATGTTCCTCTCGATCGATGCCAGAAAAGGATATAATTAATCGTTGGTGTTTGACGGATCACGTTTTGTGTTTCAAACATACATAGACAGAATTGGATTGAGGTCGTAATCCATTGCATAACTTGAAACGTGGCCCAGTGCACATTCCCACCTGGAGATCAGCTCACGTTGCAATGGTCGCTTGCATTTGCAGGTACCTGCTGTTAGCCACCCGACAGCATTGTGGCAGAAGTATCAGCGTGACAGCAAAGCACGTGCTCCTGTTTGACAATGTGATCCAACGTTGTGTAACGTCATGGGAACACTGGCGACATATGCTGCGAGTTTAGCAGGATGCTGTCTGTTGCTGGTGCACACTCTTCTATATGAAAGCATACACAGGAAATGTGAAGTGTCACATGGTGTCTGCACTCAGCAACACTGCTTACATTGTTGTAGCATCCTCACATGAACTGACGCGACAAAAAGATTAGCAAAGCAAACAGTAAGGTTTGTGTTTTTGTGTAGCTTGCCTTTGTCTTTAGTATGAATTAGTTGCTTTGTTTGGTAGCACTGTTATGAGACCCAATACAAGTGTTGCATCTGTTTTTCCAAATAATGTCTTCTCAGTATAGACGTTCTTTGTTTCAAGGTTATGAACAGCGCACAAAAAACAATCCATTGGAATCTTCTATGGCCTTTAAGTGTCTTTAAGATCATCTCCAAAATAACTTCTAAGTGATGCACTTGCACATGGCTTTACGTCATAATGAGTCACTTTTGTTAGTTGTGTTTGATGTACAAATGTAAAGATTCAGACTCATCCATAGAGTCCATTCAACTGCTCTCCAACATGATCATGATGTAATAACCTTGTAAAGCAGCCAAGTTATCCAGCTAACTAACGAACAGCAAGAAAATCTTAACATCTAAATTAACACTCGCATATCGTGTATCAGATATTTTTACCTACACAAATGGGTTATGTAACGGAAATTTGGGAGGCAACTTTTTCATGGCAGTTCTCTACTGAAGGCCCCTTTTAGATTAAAGTCCTTGTTATATATAGCTGGGGCATCTCGGGCTAACTGTAATAAGCTGCCATGCAGTAATATACAAATCCATTACCTTTAAGATAAAGCTTATGTCCACAAAAAGTACTGTGTATTTCAACAAGTTGGTCATCTGGTTCTATTTATTTGCTTGCCAACGTGTTCTGCAGCAGGCCTCAAAACACAATATGGGTCAAAATGTTCCATCTTTGTGAAAGTAGTTGTACAAAATCCAGGGCAGTGATTGTCCTCGTCCTGTGATGAAAACAGAGAACGCTGAGAAACCATGTGACCATGTGCTCATACTCAAGTGACTCCCTTGCTTCCAGTCAGTCATTTGTCATTTCAACTTGAATTTGAAACTTACTTCCTGAATTACGCGAAACAATGGTTAATATTATACTGGATTTATGACAAGTCAGACGACTCAGCTTTGCACGAGAGGGAGTAATTTCTTTTTTTTTTTTTTTTGCCGAGGGGGTATTCCTATATCACTGATTTCACTTATTGCAGGAGTTGTGGAACCTAATGGACTGGGGGGGATTTACTGTAAAGTTGACTCAACAAATATTTTTCATGTTCTGCAGTTTGGGTTGTTAACTATGGAATTGAAACATTTGTTTATCCACATATAACGGAAACCATTTTGCGAATGGACTTGTTCCTATGGAGCTTCAAATAGCAGCACGCAGGTACATGTGAAGTTCCAGTGACTCATCCACTCCAGATATACTGTGGTTATTTATAATCTTGTGTCTATGAATAAAGGCAGTGTGTTACTTCTGGATAGTTTCTGTGAATCCTGCTCGATGGAAAAAAATGTTTGAACCATACCAGTCACTTTACTTTGGCATTCTTATGTTTCCTATTTGCCCCCTGAGTGGAAATGTGTATTTGAATTAAGGAAGGTGTTGTGACTCGGAAAATGTATCAAGGCCTAACCAATATCTACCACCATGCAAAGTCGCTGGAAGAAGCTCCTGGAGTTTCTAAAGAATGCAAGATTGCACTCTGATGTTCTTGCTATCTGAAATGTGTCTGAGGTGGGATCCAACTTGGGTCTCAGATGCTCAAGTCAGAAGCTCTAACCATTGCACCACCTTGGACTTAAGAATCAAGCTTGAGTCTCCAGAACTGCTACACTAAGATACTTCCCTGCCTGTGTAGCGTTTGCATGTTCAAATTTAAGTTAATAATTAAGTATATGTCTCTGAAGATGCATGAGCCAAATTGGAATTGTTTGGTCTTGGCAGATGTTCTCTACTCCATGTTTGTTAAAAACAGTGCCAACTTGTTTCTAACTTGAAGCATCAACCTGTTGTTTCATCCACACAAGTTCCCACTGTCTTCCCACTCCCACAGTCCCACTATCCTCCCACTGCACCTCCTCATGTGCTTTGCAGTGACCACTGCCCACTTGACGCTGTCTCATCTGGCAGTCATGCCACTCAACCACACGCTCATTATGGCAGGACAGCTCGGCCTCCGATGACTATCAATAGCCGGCAATGTGAATAACATGACTCGCATATGCTGTCATTAGTCTTGTGGTCTCACATGACAGCGCCTCTGGAGGAGCAACTGGAGGTCCACTGTGTGGCAGAAAATGTACCGATTGTGTAAGCATGGCATTAGAAGATGTCATTTTTTATCATCTCCACTGACCGGCTTTTTGTTGAGTGTGGAGGTTTATGAGTGAATCGACGATGGTAGGAGGAGGAAGAAAAGAAGAGAGTCTTGAAAGCAAACAAGCAAGTCTGTTTGTGTGGATTATGAATTCTCCATCAAGAGGGCGGTGGGGTTGCTCTTGAACCCTCCCTCATTTTCCTACAACCAGCGAACAAGGACTTCTCCACACCCGACTCCCCTCGGGCAGACAAAGAATTTATTCTGTGACGTCCAACGATCCATCTCAGGACAGCTGAAGCCGAATAACGTTTACAATGTTCCCGAGCTAATCAAGGCCTGTAGCAGCTGATTATCCAGGGAGCACAGCCAGCCTCTCTGTGGGACTTGCATCGGGACTCAGAATCCAGCGCTGCGGGCGTGATACAATCACACACGGCCCAATGTGTGCTTTGGCTGCCGTGTCCAAATGCATACATGAGAACATGCGCGCAAACCAGCGAGTTGCCTCTGGCTGGGTTCTTCTCACACATGTCTTTGATGTTCTCTGTTGCTTTTTGTTGCATCAGCACAGGGTTGTCTTTGTGCGCTTGCTTGCTACTCTGCACTTCTTAGTGCAGCGTTGTAAAGTCTGGATGTTGTGGATGACTCTCTGACCATTGACCTCAGAGGGGCAGCTGAAATTGGGTCACATGTTATAATTTGCATGGTTTCACAACATCACTATTGAACTTGGAACAATTTCATCAGCTGAGGCAACGTTAGTAAAAGAAGTGTGCATAGAAGTGAACATTATCCCAATGGCAATCAAACATCTGATTGTTTTAGGTCAGCAAAAAAATGTGTGGCATGGACCAGTATTATGAAAAGCACAGTTTTGACGTCACACAAAAAATGATAATAAAATACCTCTCGGCATTTTGCTGAATGTAGGAATGTAGTTGTAATCACAAGGTGACCCTGCACTTCCTTCTCAATAAGCTAGTTAAGTCTTGGGGTCATGGGAGACTTGTGACCATACGAGTTTGTAACTTTTTTGTGGTAGTCATCACTGCAGAAAATCACAAGGCTGTTGAAAATGGAAGTCATTATTGTATGATTTTTGGGCGTTTTGAAGGCTTCAATACTTCATTTGTGTCGCCACAAATCATGCAGAGCAGATTTGATGTGTGAAAATTTCCAGTAACGATAAATCCGTGTTTTAAGCAGATTTTCAAATAGTCTCTTTAATGCTGCCTTCTTTTTCTTGAAAGTTATTGTTTTGTCTCTTGTGTTTGTGGAGCACGGCATCTTCGCTGGGCGCAAAAGGTGTAAAAAAAAAAACCTCAGGGATGTTATACTGCCACCATCGCGACTAACGGGGAGACTTAAATGGCTTGGAAAGGGGAAAACTGCTTTTATTAACACCATTAATTAACTTTATAGGCTTAAACATATCAATATTTTTACAATCATCATGAATACAAATAATAAATGTAAACATTGCAGAGACTTCTGCAGTGGAACCTCCCATTTCCAATATTTAAGAGTAGCAGAACAAAAACAAACACATTTCATTTGAACGCAAATACCATCGGCACATCAATTAATATTGACATTTGCGCTTGACAATCATGAATGAATCCATGTTGACACGTAACACTATCCGCAGAGTGTTGTTTCAATTACAACAGGCACGCTTACGATGCACCGCCACGTAAACATCGGACATTGCATAGTCAAGCTGTCCCTTAACTGATTCGTCCTTGCCACGTGGAATGTCAACAACGTTACCTTTGATACAATACTTCCCAAAAAACAACAGTGACTAAAAAAAAAAAAGCAGAGCAGCAGGTTGTCAATGTGTTTTGTATATTGACACATAGGCAATCTCACAGGATCAGTGTTGGATAAACCTGCCCCCTGGGGTGACCCCCCCCTCCCCATCCCCCCGGGATTTATGCTTCTGCTTATGGGTTTATGTATAGTAGCATAACAAAAGAGAAGAAAAGTGAGTGTGGAGTCAGAACAGCTAAATATGGCTGAGGGGATCAGCTGCTCTTACTTAAGGGCTTCCTTGTATAATAACTCACGTTTTGCCCTTTGTTCTGCGATTTTTATTGACATGCACATCCTTTCGCTCTTTCATCTCTAATTCTATCTTTACATCCTTAAACCGGGAATATGGATGTCGTATTACAGAAATGGATTATCGCAGGAGAGGGTGGCTGAGCAACATTTTTATAAATAACCTTATGGAAGCGACTTATGGTGTTAAGATGGAGACAGAGCGTTGTGGAAAGGATTTTCACGCATGCAAAAAGCATTTAAGGAAATCACTTATGGCGGATCATCTCGACAGAAGAGATGTTGTTGTAATCGGCTGCTTTTTTTCTTTGTCTCTCTAAATCGCCCGGCCTGCAAACAAGGTTGGCAACTAATGCCATTGGAAATAACACCATTGTTTTCCAATTTGTAATCTCGCGCTCAAGCAAAGAGAAGGAGATAATGAATGTATGGAGATTAACACGAGGATTAAAGACAACTGTGAGATCACTAGAAACTCGCCTCTCCAGTTATTAAGTAAAAATGTTTACTGTCATACACTGATGGGAAGTCAGGAAGTGCAAATATGTTGTATGTCTTCTTAAGCGGTTTTGTGAACATGTGAAAACAAGATTTCTGTTCTTTGTACTTCCATGTCAAAAGAGGCTTGTTACTTTTTTTGCAACATCTGTCGACAGAGATGTCTAAAAATGTTTTTAGGAAAATTGTTTGCAGTTGTCAACTACAAGGGTGACTTGTGACGAATCTGTTATGTATAATCTGGGGCTCAAAAAATTTTGTCCAATTTAAAAACAATAATAAAGAAAGTATTAGTGTGTTTCTTCATTAACAAATTTAGCATTTTTTTCTTCCCTTTTTGAGCACTAAGTTTATGCAAATTTCTTTACTTTAACTTAATACAGGAGTTGTATTAAGTATTTTTAACCGTATAACATAAGTGTCCGTACCCGAGCGTGTAAATAATTTTGCCACTTTGCCAACACAAATGCTTGGGCTTCAAATGTGTGTTCAAGTTCACCAAGCTTCATGGCTAAACGCTGACGCACTGGGTCTGTTTGCTCGACTTGATGTTCAGCGGCAGGTTTCACGCAGCATCACACTTGTGCCTGCAGCTGCTGTTGCGGGCATTGAGTGAAGATAAGGCCTCGTGGAGCATTCCCTTAACCACCCCGTGGGCATTTGCGCAGTTTGAAATGACTGGAATCAATGGTATGCATCCTCAGCCTCGAAAGCTGCAGCACACATAGTTGAGCATGACATTCCTGTGGAGACGCCTCTCTAACTGAAAGGGTTGAGCTTGTTTGGCAGAAAATGCAGCATACCAATTACCCCTTCCAAAAGTGAAACGATTATCAACACAGATTATAGAGCTCTTGACTGCGCCGAGCATTTATCTCTTTTGAAATTTAAATGGATAAACGCTAGGGACACGATGACGGCTCAAAGGATCATTTGCTTTTTAATTTGGCTTTTTGTTTTTAAAGTGATGAATGAATATACGGCACCACTCTTTATCAATGTTTAGTCAGTCCATTTTGTTGAATACATTACAGGACACTTAATAAGCTCTTTTAACACTGAGGTGATAATTATAATGCTGAAACTATGCGTGGCAAGCCAACGACGCCACTTAGCATTAAGTCTTTGGCATTCATTGAGACTTGTTGCTTTGATGCATTAATACGCATTAACCATGCTATTTTCACACGAGACAGTTGAGAACGTTTGAATGTGACTTAAAAGTTGCCTGTGGCCTTAATAAAGGGATTGTGTCCTACAGCGGTTTCATTGTACAATCGGACCCATTTTAGAGTATTTCGATTACAGGGCAGCAAATATAATTACAGTGAACATTGGTCATGTCATTTAAAATTAATAGCTAGCCTTTGCCTGAAACAAATAACCAATATTGCATAATATAATAATATGTAGGCAATGCATATGGTAGACCCCCTTGCAAGTGTTCATATGAAATGCACTTGTCTGCCGATTTAAGGAAAGTGAGCAAGCGAGTCATTAATAATGCACGAGAGACCACGCTGCATTTACCACTCGCAGCAGGTCGCGTTTACGGTCAATCCTCTCCTTCAAGTACATTTTCACTCTGTGCAAAGAATGGCCTTTTACGGTAAATCTGCTCAACTGCGAAGGCTCCAAAGCGGCAGCTCACTTTAAAGTCACATAAATTGTGTGTGAGTGTGTGTGTGTGTGTCCACATCCAGTCACGATAATGAGCTTCACGACAGCTCGCCGTAGAGCACAGAGGAGCCAGCCGTGCGGCCCGGCGGGGCGTCTTCAGGGTGCCGTGTTTGAATAACTCTGACCAAGCAATTAATCCCACAACTAACCATCTGATAAGTAGCTCATTATCTTTGTTAGCACGCACCGCCGGGAGATTAGCTCGAGTGAATGTGGGTGTATAGACATACTTGGGTAGATTTCTTAACAGATGCTCAAGAAATTCCCCTGACCGTGCACATTTTTTTTTTGTTGCCTAACTTTAAATTACACCCACTAGTCAAAAGTATTTGGACACGTGGCCATTACAGTATATGTAAGGCAGCCGAGGCAGGAATATGCT
This sequence comes from Syngnathus scovelli, assembly GCF_024217435.2. NCBI lineage: Eukaryota > Metazoa > Chordata > Actinopteri > Syngnathiformes > Syngnathidae > Syngnathus > Syngnathus scovelli. Next base: position 19,142,576 of record NC_090849.1, read on the forward strand.
GACACAGACAAGAACGCACGTGTCAGTGGCGTGAAAACAAGCCTTGACGAAAGGACCTGTGCTCTACATAAGAGTCAGCTTGAGGCCGGACTTGGGTCAGTTATGTGTTCATTCCAACAAGAGCTTCGACAGCTCCATGAAAGCAGATAAGCCGTTTTGCATTGAACTCATTTGCATAAACAAACGTTAGGACGTTCCTCTTTGTCGCTTCACCCCAGGGGTTCCTTGAAAATGCCCCCCCCCCGCAGCTGTCTTTTTTTATTTCTTGTTTTGAAAATCATACATTGACAAGATAATGATGGATAATCACCTAGCAAACTTGTCAAAGGAGGGGCTAATTACTACACTTAGTTATCTGTACCGGACTAGCACCTTTTATGTTGACTCCACCTAACGCAAAGCTTGTTAGTTACTATGCAAATGCACTTACCACATTTTTAGAGGCGGAGATACACCTTAAAATGTGGTTCAATCCACATAGATCAATCAATTGCCGTCTGCCCTCTTCTAACCGTTTAGAATGTTGTTACCATCAAGAAACAAAAGTTCAGTTGGGTATGATACAGATTGATAGCTATTTTCCAGTGGATGAAAATTTGTGTATTAAGATCCATTTACACTTTTTTAATTTTAAAGAAAAATTGATTTATGATTTGGTATTAAATTAAAAGATTTCTATTCCAGGACTTTTTCTTGCTCTAAAATAACAGCAACAAAATCATAATTGGAGGCTGTATAGAGAGAAATATTTTAGGCAAAAATGCAAAACGGTTTATAGGGCACTTTTCACATAACAACTTTTGAAAAAAAAAAAAATCCTTTTTAACATTGTCTTAATTATATCCATCCAAACACAGAGAATAAAAAGCTTTGAAAACAAATGCAGCTATTGTCATATTGTGGTTGTGCTTTTAAGATAATAAACTTGATTATACTTCAGTATTTTTATTGTGACCAACATTAATAACTTAAGGCATACATTTATACAATTTTTACCAGATTATTCACATCTAAACATAGTCATAAAATGAATGTACCGTAGAGAGAATTCCAAACTATTCATTTCGAACAACCATCGTTGAAAACACAACCCTGTTTAACGTTTCCCAAACTGAATTGTCCCAGGGGCGAATTGAACTTAACCGCATAATGGAAACATAGCTTAAGGTCACCATAGATTAGCCTGACGACTGACAACGAGGCCCCAAAAGCTGTTTATTGTCTAACATTTCACCTCTAGGCGGAAATCTGCACTCTTCAGAGTGTTACTTTGGTTAACATATTTCACCCCTAGTCATTTGTCAGACATCTTTCTCGTGATTGACTTTAGGGACCTACTGATAATCACGCTGAGGTCAAACATCTGTCGGCTTGTTCTTCAGCTGGAGGACAAAGCCGACCTTCACCGAATTTCTTTGAGACTACCTCCCAAATGTCCGCACGCTCATGCAGACGTAAGCAGTCCTAACCCCCACGATGCGAAACACAAGATATACCAAGGCCTCCAGACTGCTCCAGCAGGTGTTTATCTCACTCACTCTGACCCATGACCCATACGCCAAGCTGTGGTTGGACTGAGGCCTGATAGGATGCAATTCGTCAAGGTCAAGGAGGAAGTGGTACGGCTAAATCTTGTTTATCAGCTCGGCCATGGTGGACACTGGAGGAAAACAGACAGTTGGAGAAAAAGTGAAGTAACTGCGAGCTGTGTGGGTTACCAGATAGTCAACTATTTTATTAGATGTGAGCTGAAATATTATCAACCATATCATCACCTATGGCTTGGGAATTTAAATAATGACATCTGTAGCAATTAGTGAAGATGTATTTTCAGCATAGTTTGGATCACTTGTAAATATTAAGAGTATAAAAGCAAAAATAGCCTCTAAAAATTCTTGCAGAGAAGCTCATATTACAATTGTCTATTGTCTTTGTTAAATTCTGTCGGTTGGCGTTCTACTTCCTTGTTTGTTAGAGGAAGAAGAACTGACATTTGCTAATCACTTCATTTGATGACATCCTCATCCAGATCTTCCCCAAAATGCCATCTTTGACCCATGTGCCACTCTGCTACTATGGTTCGTAAAATCTGGTTCTAAATTGTTTTGCATAATCCCATCTGTCCAACTATTTGCTGTTCTACTATGTCAAACTGACAGTTGTGAAAAGGCTTACTAAAACAAAGTGATGCCCCAAGACTTTTTCACACCATTGTATGATTGAGTTTGTTATTTTAAAAATGGAATAAACCTTCCACTCGCGCTCATATTTCAATTGGGAATACTCGGTGTAACAGAGCTAATCAGGCTATTATTTGGAGGTCATGAATGTTGACTGAGCGCCCCGGGCATGTTCATGGCACTATTTATCTTGAAGTCTCCAGCTGATGCGTGTTTATGAAGCCAGTTGCCACAGAACGTTCTTGCTGGATTCCCCTCTGACAGATGTATGCAGATTCTTGCAGCTGCGCTTTCTTCACCTGTTGACTCCAAGTTAATGAGACGTGAGATGTCACCGGCCTGCCGCTTGAAAGGAGGCCTTTCAGCGCGACCACAATAATCTGAGTGACTCTCTTACGTGAAATAGTCGCCACCTGACACACTGACCTCATTTTTGCTGCCTATATGTCTCGCTTCAAGGAAAAAGACAAAACCATTGACCTTTGGAGGATATTTGAATTGCTTATGACTAGTATTTTAATTACTGTCAATCCTTAAATTTAATGGATTAATAGACGACATATTTTTGGTACTATGTGATGAGAGTTGAGTTGAACTAATCAATTATTTGGCTTATATTTGTTGCACAAGTGACTTGCAGATGGCCTCAACCTTCTAGCGTCATGGACTGGTTTCACATCAAGACACATTTTGACAGACAGGCATGGATTTACAAATTTTTTTTCTACCCAAGTGGTACAATTTGGATATGCTGTCTTGGCAGTAAAATGTATTTCATGTATTGAACTGGGTGTCTTTAGTTCTGAATAAGACCGTCACTCAATTGGAATTACTGTACTGCAAATCTGCTTGACCAGCAGTGATTTTGTAACAAATCTTGCAAGCTTGACTGAAATATCTGTTTTTCCACTTGTTGACAACAGTTTTAAATATATTGCCAAGTGTTGCTCCTCAGTCTGCCTATAAAAATTGGTCATTGGCTTTGAATATCAGGTAGAAGCGATTGACTCGTGCAGAGCAAATGATGTTCTGGTCGTTGTGAATTGAGCCATCACTCAAGGCCTACCACATGCAAGTACATATAGCTTGCTGCAGCACAGCTGCCAAGGCTCTCCATTACAAAGCAGCCAAAGACAACCTTTGTTCCTCTCATGCACCTCACTCCCTTTTCTTCCTTGCATGCTGGCAGTGCAGGCATGCTCTTGGCCTGAGGCAAACGTGGCTCTGAGGCGCTGGCCGACCATGAAAGGAGATACATAAATATGCCGCAGGTATTTTAGATGGGACAAACCTACTGAGGAAAATAAAGGGCGGGAGAGGAAACGCATCATGTGGACTTAGATGAAAAGCAAGACATAAGGAAAGTCTCTGATGTGGTTGGAACGGTGCAGCGCTCATGTGCGCTGCACCCGGTGAACTGGCGAGGGCTGGAGACATGTTTAGGGAGTCAGGCTTATCACGGACAATTTCATCGTGAATCCACTGGAAGGCTGCAGAAACGCTTTTGTGGGTGCGCTTCTTCAAAAACAAGCTCCTCTTTACTGGATGTGGAAAATGATCTATTCCAGGTTTCATTAAGAAACTGAAAATGGGTGAAAGTGATTTCTGAAAGTTAACCATGCACCAATAGCCCGGCATGCGAGCATTAATAAGCAACCATCAATTAGCGGTACATTTTTAATTTAATAGCAGTCCGCTGTGCTTAATTTGCAAACACGCAAACACTGACAACTGGATAATAAGTAATTGTTTTGCTACAGAAAGTACATTAGAAGGAACATCTGGAGGATGCTAATCGCTCTGCGTACATCACAAATGCAAATACCACACCATCATCAGATTTACGCTTAATGAGTAATAAAGCCAACGCGGTTGCACCTTTAATCCTGGTTGCGTGCGTGTGTGTGTGTGTGTGTGTGCTCCCTTACTTGATCGGCTACCCATATGCTGGCGCCTTTTAAGGCATTAATCAAGGATTGAATTACGGGGAGGGTTGGAGGGAAAAAAAATACGGGATTGAGCAGGATTATGCAAGTGGGTTTGTTAAAACGTATTCATTTAGCGCCTCTTCCTGTTTGTGTAAAGGTCAGGGGGGCCAGAGGGGCTCAAGCCCTGAGCAGGAAACACAAAGATTTGGAAGCACGACACAGAATCCAAACGGAAGGAGCGTCTGGAACACCTCCAGCACGTTTGTAAAAGAAGAAAGGGGAAATTCTTCCGAAAGCAATAACTCTGGGCGATAAGGACGCATAAAAGCTTCCCACAGATGTGGAGGGGTTTCACCTTTTTTCCAAAATCCCCCCAATATACAAGTAGCAAAATGTTGGTGTGGGATTGGATTAAAGCAAAAACATGTCTGCTGTTTTCTCCTGTTGCTGGACTTTCCTGCACAAACAAAACAGCTCAGGGTCAGTTTCTGTGCAGTCATTGTGGCCACAAGTGGCACGTCAGCAACAACAACGCCTTTGTGTCTCCCTTGGCAATCCACAATCTCAGCAAGGCCTGAGCTCCTTATTAACGCCAGTCCTAACCTATTGTTTGGGGTCTATTTTTAGAACCACTGGTCTTTTTTTAGCCAGCCGAGACATGAATACGGGGAGCGAATCACAATGTCAGTATTGTATTTTTAGCCAGGCAAGGCCTGTGATGTCATCAGCGCGGTAACGTGGCTGTGAGTAAGAGAGCAGACTTGTTTTCATCCAATTGAGGGTGGGATCCAGTCATCCGGTGTTTTTTAACGCGGCGCTAAAAGGCTTTTTGTTTAAAGAGGGACAAAGGAGCATAACATGTGAGATGTCTGCTTTTAGCTTTCACTGGAAACCTGTTGCAAATGACATTGTGTCTGATCAGCCATGATAAAACTCAGGTTCAGGTTGTAGACTACATTTAATACTAACTCTTAGCCCGACTCTGGTAGCAATTATAGTTCCAATGTGTCTGTTTATCTTTCCAAGACAATTTTACAATGCATTGTGACCTCTGAAGCACATGCCAATAATGACACACAGGAGTGGTGAGTAGTTCCTCCATGTCCAGGAAGCAAACGGGGGAGTTTGAGGAATCAAACGTTGGCCTTTTAGTCACAGGCTACTTTTTTAGCAACTCGCCCACGGCTTTCCACCTCCCGTATCGTACTCCTGGAAAGTTTAAAGCTTTCTACGTTATGAGTGGAGCACTTCAAAAGGACTCTATAGTGGAACGTCTGAGGTTCCACACGGTCTGTTCCAGGCGAAGTGGAGAATGTGGTTAGCACGTCTGACTCTGTCAGAAGTTCCGGAATCCCGTCTGGGGCTTTTCCGTGTGGAGTTTGCCAGGTCTCCATGTGCTTTTCTTCCGTCATTCTCGTTTCCTCCCACGCAAAAATATGCGAGTTAGGTTAGTTGATGAATATAAATTCAGTTGTCTAGACGTGGGAATGTGAATATGGTTGTTTGTCTGTATCTGCTCTGAGGTTGACTGGCCACCATCCACGTTGAAGAAAAAATTTATTTGGTGGATGTCCCCTTAGGACTGTGTTTCTCAATTTCTGTTACGACATCCAAAAAAGAAGGAAAGATTTTGCAAACTTGACAATAAATAGTATCACGTCTACAAAAATACAGCTCTGCATAATGTTGCGCTCTTATTAACAATATCCAATTATCCATTCAATAAATGAAAAATGAGAGGAATATAGATCAACTCACAACAAGGAATAACTTTGGCAGTTACTAAATAAAGAAATGAACGCACCACTGCCACCTACTGTAGTGGATGTGCAATTACACTTCATTCTTGTATGTCCCAAAAGAAAAAGGATTTTCCCCAGAAGGACTGGCTTAGGCAATACTTGAAATGAATGGCCAAACAGTCGTACATCGAAGGCATTCACGGCCTGGTGTCTCAAGTCATTAAGGACAAACTCTTCAATCAAATCAACACATCTAGTTTCACATCTAATAAAAAAAAGTTAGGCAGAGCTCACAACATGACGCAGTTCGACACCTGCTCGTAATAAACATAAACTCAAAACTAAGCATTGTTTTTTTTAGCGAGGCCGACTTTTTGAAGCAGCTTGTATCAGCAGATGATCCCGCTCCCTTGTCCAGGTGCACCTTCTGTTGTGGCCCGCTGCGGTGGGTAATCCCTTTTGCTAAGCGTGACTCATCAGTGAATGTGCAGCAGTGTAATGCAATCTGATGCAATCGTGCCTGCAAACTGTCTCATTGTTTGTTTATCTATTTCCCTCACTCTATATACGGGAAGGGAACCTGTCTGAAGTTTGGAGTATCTCATCCCAATTTTTACTCCACCCGTCTGTGCTGTCACTGTCAGTTCCAGAATGCAGACAGGTGTATGCACATCAGAGAAAAAAAAAAAAAACAGCTGTACTTTTCTCAGTTGTTACTTTTCACATATTAGGTAATGGAAAAATAAATGCAAATGGTAGTTTGTCTTTTTGTGCCCTGCGATTGGCTGGTTATATAGTTATCTATCAAACCATCTATTGAGCACTTTGCACGTCTATGTCCAAGTGCATGACTTGTATTACAAAAATTCAAATTGCATCTATTTTTGGTGGGTTGTTGATAAAATCTCAAATTCAGAGAAAAGTCCTTAACAGTCATCAACCAATTTCCACATGCTTTCGTTTCATTTTCCACTGTGTCCATCATCATATTGATTCTTTCCTCAGAATGCTGGGCGATGTTGCAGTTAGTCTGGGAGGAGAGCTTGATGAAAAGGAATAAATGAGTCAGAGTCTTGCACAAGGGATTAATGGGAGATTGCAGTTGCAGCAGCTATCATCATTTCTTGAGTATTATGGGCTGTAACAGGAAGTTATGATACAATTTTTACTGACAAGCATGTTTCAATGAAATTGAGTGATGCATGGTTTTATACTGAACGGAATATTTTATCAGTAATTTCTTCTGAGCCCTGTCTAGATGGTGCACTATCGAGTCGAATGCAATCCATCACATCAGGAAACATCACATAAACGCTCGGTGCATCTACGGTCGCTCGTCTTTGAACTTTCTCGAGAGACAATTCGACATGTCAAAGGGTTCCTGTTCTCTCTAATTACAGTTTTCTTATATTACAGGGCAGTCGTGGAAGTCCTACTGTTCTACTCTGTCAGGGCTTTGTAAATGCGTGCTTCAAAGATGACTTGAAATAGGAGCGTCCCCTGAAGCAGCCGTCTTATATTCTTTTATGCTAATGAAATCAAAGCAGAGCTATCAGACTTCAGTTATGTGCCCAAAAACTTAAAGGCAGGGCTGTGCTCGAAGAAAAATAATTATATTTCTGTTTAACTCTGCTCCTAAGAAAATATATATAGGGTTAGGGTTAGTTGGGTTGTTTAATTTATCGATTTCACTAAAATTATATTGGCATTAATCAATAATTTCTTGTCTGTATAATTATTATTATTATATCAAGTAGAATTTACACAAAATCTGATTGACTGGATTTAATGGATTTTTTTCATGTTGAACGATTTGCCATGGATGAAAACTTGGCAAATGTGGCATTTGAAGTGGCAACATCTTTGGTGCTCAGTGGTCGACTGGTTTGCCCATCTGGCTCCCAGCTCTGAGTTTGCGGTTCTGATCCAGGTTCCACGCCTTTCTCTGACTGTAGTTTACTCAAAAAAAAGAAACAATGGCGTTTGCTTTATTAACCATACTTATGTTCACTCGGCATATTTAGAATTAGTTGGCGCAACACAATTGTATTTTGCTAAATGGAGACAATATGGCTGACTTTGGGTCTGGTTGCCAACCAAATGTAGGCATCGGAAGACAAACGTAGCTCAAGTTCAAATGGAAAATCACAGTCTACTATCCTGACACTCAATCTTCTTCCACAGTCCGAACAAAAGCTTACGTGACACTCTATTTTTCCCACCAACACATTTCTCCATTTTCCCACTCCTGACACAATGCAGCGAATATAGGTTAAGATATCTGGGCCAGTGCATAACGGTTCATCTGACCTGCTTCCGAGGTCTACATTTAATACAGGCACATGATTTGACCCACATGCAGCCATACAAAGGTGTGCATGTGTGTCATAAAAAAGAAACGCCATGGATGAGAGCGATCGCCTTGAAAGAGTGAGTTTGTTTACATCCGCCGCGAGCGAGTATCGAAACCACCGAGGGAGCAGATTGTGACATGTTATTTATACCTGAGGTTATGTTATTAGTCATTTGCTGACAACGTAGGAGATGTGCAGGGAAGGCCAAACACGCTGATCGTTGCTTGTGTGCATTTGACTCACAGCACTTGGTCCACGCGTATACGGACGCAGAGAAGATTGAAGCATTTCAGAGGGAAGTGGATTTAGCAGCAGGATGTGTCAGAGACGCTCCGAACACGCCTGAGCGGGGCCGAACAACACACGAGCCTGACAGAGAAAGGCTAATGGAGAAAAAGAAACAGAGGAAGGAAGTTACGCTCCCTCCCATCACAAATGATTTTTCTGATCCATGAAGTTTTTGCATGAGCTCAAGTTCGACTTTAGCGTTTACATTGCATTTTGGTTCGCACATTTAGCGTCACAATTGGGTCCGAATATTAGAAGCAGCTCTCAATAGGTGCACATTGATTTTTTTTTTTTCATTCTCCCACTGTCACTCACAAGTGAGCTTCATTCATTTTATTTTATTTTATGTTTCAAATAGAAAAATATGCCGGATTTTAGCTACAAAGCCAGTTTTCATCCGAAGTCCCCCAGAGTACAGCTCTTGTGTTGCCTCACATTACATTTGGCAGGTGCCTGATTTATTCGTAAATACTCATTGCAAACTAAATTAGTTCGGTGTGAAGGCTTTTCACCATTGACTATATGCTTACCAAACAGTTGCATGGTGCTTGCACACGTAGATGCACACAGACAGCATCAACAAGTGGCAAGTTTAGAACGCAACATCCTATTTGGTCCACCTCTCACCTGGACGCTGTGGGTAATCTGTCTGCTCTACTAAGCTGCCCCAAGATAGAGATCTCTTGAATGTAGGGCAGCCTGAGAGGGAATCTACCCATCTTTAAGTGGATGAGAGCAGTAAATACCCCCCTTAAGATAGCCCTTCTTTTCCCTCTGCGCATCTTCCCTCACAGCCTTGAGCCTGAAAATGTCTATTTTAGCTCTTGTGGTTACTTTAAAAAGAACTTTTTCCTTCTATTTCCAGCAGACGGCATCGAGCGGTTTCCATCTTTAGCTGTCAGTGTTTCCTAATCGGGCGTCTAAGCTTGTCAGACCAAAAACGGCTCCCATCTGGAATAAGGTCATGCGTTGGTGTTATACGGAGGGTGTCGTGCAGCAAGGCACGAGTGACACGGTGGCGCAAACACTGACGAATATTGGATAAAATCCATCCTCTGTCGGCTCTGTTTGCCTTGCAGACGATAATAAAAAGTGTCTGTCATGACAGCAGACTGTTACTCAGGCTTTTAATTGTTGGGTAAACACCCTTGATGCAGTTTGTCAAATAACAGGTTTCCCATTGGGCCGCTATCACCGACTTGACTGCATGAGTGTACGTCTGAAGCTCTTCCTATTTCCAGCTTTCGTTATGTCTAGCAGGGCTCTCCCCGTGCCATGTGTCATTTAATGACTCCCACTGTCTGTCTTAACACGGAAGCCCCTGCAGGAGAAAAGACTAGCTTGAGCGAAAGGGGAGGGGCGGGTGCTCTGTTAATACGCCAGCAGCAATTTCTGCCAAAAGAAAAACCCGCTCATTTTGGCGGGAAAAGCTGTAAATCATTTCCCTCGTGACTTTGCTGCAACGACATCAAGAGTTGTCTGTTCAACATGCTGTCTGGCTGGAGCGTGTGGTGACTCTGTGCTTGTGAATAGAAATGTGTGTGTGTGTGTGTCTGTGTGTATATTTGTGAGCATATGTGTGTTCTTGACTCTTTACAGTCTCTGATCCATTTTAGCAGCGCTTGGCTTGACATGCCCACAAGTCTATTCTACTATCGTTTTAACATGCAAAGCAAGAAATAAAAGCAGCATGTAAGCAAGATGCCACATGTCAGAGCTCAGCTGCAATATGCAAAAAAAAAAGTCCTAAGCAAGCTGGTTTTATGTGGAGTTTCTAACCCCAGCACGCAAACCAGATGAGAGCTTTCTCGATGCAGACCTGAAGCTAAGAACAGTGTCCTGAGTTTGCGGCACAGCCTAGGCCTCATTCTGTAAGATCAAGGTGATGTCCTGCAAGGCTTTTAATAGACTCAAAGAGCCCTTACACAACCCTCGTATACTAGAGACAGTGCGGCCTCTCTGGAAGTCTCCAGAATGCAACCGTGCAGAAACCTAAACATAGATGAAGAAGATCAAAGTGGTGCAGTGCAGTTTTTGTAAAGTTGCACTGAAGCGGAAGAGTTTGACAAAATTCTCATGAAACATTATTTCATGTTTCAAAATTTGCAAGGGAAAACAAAAATCTGAACAAAATGGAAGTTGACCTGAGTCCTGGGATGACCTTAGATGGTTCTTAATCGTTTGCAACATGTTTTTTCATCGGCACACATTAAAACCGAGTCGGTTTGGACATGGCAAGAAAATCAAAGTGTGGTGCCGCTAGCAAACCGGGCCGCCCTGCTGCTCAAAAAGGTCGTGTGGCCAACAAAGTGCTGCTTATGTGTATGTTACTTGTCTGTGGTTAACATCAGGGCTGCTAACTCGTATAGCGATAGACAGCCTTGTAAAAACCAACGCCAGACCAAGGCTGTAATCCCGAGTTGTACCCGACATCAAGATTCAAAAGAGCCTCTCCCTCCACTGGAGCCGCAAATGCATACATTTAGATTGGCTGGCTGAGGCTCATTGTCCTGCGTGCATGCAAACAGATGAGCCACAGTCGCCACTTGAAACGTGTCAAATGATGGGTGTGCGAGAGCATCGTAAATGGCCACCACCAGCAAAGAGACACCTGCACAAACAAGCGAACTTCTCTTCTCTTTCTCACTCAAAGCCTCGCAAATACAGCTCGACCCTTGCCAACGAAAAATGACAAGTCACTTAAAGGTCAAAGCCTGTATCAAATGGGATTGGAAATAATCTACATTCATCAGTTAAATGTTTAATTTCCACCTCCTTGATCATGAAATATACTTTGTCGCAAGCCCTCCCAAAGAATCCAATTTTTTTGAGTGACAGCCAAAGTACTCCACGTTACATTTAAATACAGCGTACGGTGTGCAGGTGTTCCTAATGAAGTGTCCGATGAGTTCATATTTAATCAATACCGTGTTGACTCGACATTCTCTGTTGTGCTCAGAAATGTGTGTGTGTTTTGTCATAGGCAAGCACACATGCGAAAGGTAAACAGAAAGCGCGAGAGCTCACGCGAGACCACCATGGAGGCGCCTGCTCACACTGTGGGGTCCCCATAACTCAGAATTCCTGTGAAATTTAAAGTGCACACAAAAAAAAAAGACTCAGCAGGGGCAAACATTACAATGAGAACTGACAGGGACCTAAAGGAGACGCGGAAAAAAAAAAACGACTGGAGAAGTAGAAGGAAGAGACGGACGGCAAGGAGCCAGGGGGGCGAGGAATGAGGGGAATGTTTGCGCTTGTATCTAGCCACACGAGACACACCAATGGAATTTAACGCTCAGCTATGTGCTAATCAGACTCACAAATTCACAATTAAGTTACAATCAAGCTGCATATTTCAGTCCACCACAGGCAGCCTGGTGGTCTTGTGGTTAGTATGCCGGCCTCATTGTCAATCATGAGGTCTTGGGCTCAAATCTTGCCTATGGTCTTCCTATGTCGCATTAGCATGTGCTCCTTAAATGTGAGTTTTCTTTTCCCACATTCTAAAAATATGAACATTAAGTTCATTGGAGACTCTAAATTGGCAATATTTTTTTAATGAGAGTGGAAATTGTTGTTTGTCAATATATGTTTTGTTGCCTGGCAACCAACCAGTCCAGAGTTTACGTGCAAACTCCACACAGGAAGGCCACAGCCGAGATTGCAACCATAAACTGCAGAGCTATGAGGCGCCGCAGACATGCTAACGACTAGAGAACCGTACTTAACTTCTCGGTTCCTTAATACTGTGTTGTGAAATGCACTTTGCACATGTAATTATGCACACTTTGTGTAAAATGATGACATACTGTGCGTGTGGTTTAAAAAAAAAAAAAATACTCGGTTGCATTATTGAGTTGTACGTTACAAGCAGCTCCAGCAAAGCAGCTTTTCAGTGCACAGCACACTCGAGTCATCCACGCTGCAGCCAGCCAGATAACCCCGGAGACAAAAGAACTTCCTGGCAGCCAGATAACAATCAGGCACCGCGTTCACTTCCTCTAACGGCGGAAGCCACGCCCACTCCAGCGACGACACGGAGACGGTCCGGGTCGAGCGTCCCCTTCTTCACTTAGGGTGCTGACTCTCGGTCAATACGGACTCTGGTTCGGGTGCGGGTCATAGGTCATCGTACTCCATTAGAGGGGTCAATCCGATAATAAGCCCTCGTCTTTATGGCACTCTACCACCACGTGAATGCGGCAGTCTAGGGAAAAGGATGTTAGTTAAGTTGATTTACGCACTTAAACAACATGGTGTTTAACAGAAGAACTGATTAGTTCAGATTTAAAGCCACCCTCTTCAGTTTATTGGTAGAAACTTGAATTACCGCCAAGCTGTCTTTAAGTTGTCAGTCTCTGGCCACAGTCTAGACTTTTAGATACCAATAAAGTTAGCAGAGACTAAAACTGCCATGTTTAGTCATCCCTTCTTTCTCCTGCTTGTCTTCATTAAACTCATGGATAAAATAGTCTATCCCAGGATTAAATCTAGAAATTAGAAAAGTGTAGAAAAAATATATATAATTTTTTCATACATATACATTGTTTTAAAATAAAAATAATAATGATAATAAATAAAAAAAATGGTGCTTCATCACTCAGTTGACACGTAAGAAAAATAAGTAAAATCATCAGGCAAGCAAACGAATTACAGAGAATAAGTTCGCCAAAATATCATATCATATTGATCTAACTCTCATATTGGCTTTTATCATATGAAAGTGTAGCTTATGTTGTGGCTGGTGAGTGTACCATGTGTGGGTATGTGAGGGCGGGGTATTCCTCCACTCAGGGGAAACTCCACTCTGCTAACAAAGCATCATGGGTGCCGCAGCTGAGGGCATTTGCATACGTATGAAAGGAAACTTCCTTGATCGCTGTCGCAAACATCCTGAGTCACCCGTGCCCGATTTCTCAGGGGACCTGATAGTATTTTTGCAAGTGATATTATTCCTGCGCCGACGACTCACCGCACACCCACTGGGCCCACACACGCGCACCAGCCTACCGCCCTCGAGACCCGAAAGGGATAAAGAGAGTCGTGAGTCATTTTTTTTTTAGCTGTAAGGCACTCTCCCTCCCAGCATGCAGCCAAGTCATGTTTTAAGGCGCACTGACTCATTATACTTTGGTTTTGAAAAGGTCGCAGTAGCACCAATTAGGATCACAACGTTTGCAAAACGGCCTCTTTTGCACCCACTGTGAATTTCTGTTTCACAGTGCAGAATTAGGCTGTGCGTTTGCTAGCTGGGCCTTCCAGATAATCTGCGTTTTGGCACCTTGAGAACAAATTTAAAATCTGATTGGGTAAAGAAACAGTCTCATTACTTCTCGTTGACATTGCATGGGCCAGCATTACTGATTCTGTGAAGATTGCAAGACTCAGAAAAAAAAATTCTTTGCAGAGTAGTTTTGCAAATTTCATTCGAGGTTTGATTGGACTGCAGCCAGAAGTAACTCACGTAATGATTTTTCTTAATTGAAACAATTTCAACAATATAAGACTTTGGTTTATAGGTCAGTGCTTTTGATAGTCTTCGTGCCAGCAAAGAATGCCCAAGATGTCCCTGAGCAATTTTAACAGAGAACTACTCTTCAGATTGCATCAAAACAAGTGGAGAGCATGCTTAAAAGCAGTCCTTGTCATAAACCACAAAGCTGACAAACAGCGCTTGCAGTAAGCAGAGACACAATGTTTCTTGGAGAAGTACTGCACAACAGTTGTCGTGGTGACTAAGGTGCCTCTCTCGAACTGTCCGCCTTGTATGGCACTCTCTGAGCACTGAAGGCCAAACGGCTCATCGCTGCGCCACTCGACAGCATTGCCGGTTCTCGGCGTACTTGCCACCATTATGTTCTGTCCCGCTTCTTCTCCTCCTCCTCTCATCCTGAGTCACCCGTGCTCCCCGGGGAGAAACGAAGGGTTAAGGATGAATCATCACTCTGATGCGTGCGTGAGCTTTTTTTTTTTTTTTTTTTTTAATGGGTACTGATGTGATTCAGGCGTGTGGGCTCTGAAAACTGAGGAAGACAGGAGGATCATGCAAGGGGGGGGGTCAAGTAGCATGATAAGTCTCAAATACCCCTCTCCTTTTCTTGCCCTTGGGGGATTACGACAGCTGCACCAAAAAGCGAGATAGGCCCATTTAGCACGCACTCAAAGCACGACATTAAGCATATGTCTCTTTGGAAGTGAGCAAAGGGACTATTTGATTATGTTTTACACTCTCCGGCCACCTTATTAGGTACCCCTCTGCAAGCTTAGAAGATCCAATGCAAGCTCTGCAAACAAAATGTTTGACTTTTTTAGTTAAAATAAGAACTGTATTGATTTTTACAGGATGTCTAACCAAAAAATGTGGGGGCTGATTTCACACTGCATAATACCGACTTGGCTTTACTTGCCTTGCCTTGGTTTGAGGGGGCTGGTTATCCATTTTCCTCATGTTTTTTTTTTATACATTCAGTGATTGTAGGCCACATGAACAAATATGGAGACGTTGTTGACTGACTTCCTGTGTGCTCCGCGATAACTACGGGTTGATGATATGGTTTGAATCCAGACTATTTCCTTTATCACTTGTGTTCTTTGGACCAAAGGTGAAAACATGACTACAGTCTTTGTGATATCCAACGGAGTGGACGGCAAGATTGAATGCTGCAACTTTCATCGATGTATTGTAAATCTCATCCTTCTGCTGCAACCATTAAGAGTCAACCACAGTTCCAGTTTGCACTTAGCCA
Organism: Syngnathus scovelli; assembly: GCF_024217435.2. Taxonomy (NCBI): domain Eukaryota; kingdom Metazoa; phylum Chordata; class Actinopteri; order Syngnathiformes; family Syngnathidae; genus Syngnathus; species Syngnathus scovelli. The sequence goes on from NC_090849.1 coordinate 19,157,817, forward strand.
GGGTTAATGTAACTTTCCGGGGTGAGGACAGCTGCCTAGCCCCTCTTTACACAACCCAGGGGATGGCATAATTACAACACAGACCCTAAACGCTGACCTTCTGACTTCTTGGCTGGCTCCCGGTTAACCTTTCACCTCTTATTGACAGTGCAGCGTGTGTCTTTTACTATGGCGGTGGGAGGAAGGGTGAGCCCGGGGGGCTTTCTGCACCCGCCGTTCGGACAGTGTGGGACCAACTCCACCGTGTTTAAGGAATGCTACCAAGTAGGGCTGGTCATCATTTAACGTCCGGCCTCCATACCAAAATGATCCCAAATCTGGACTCAGTATGTTACGCTTATTTGCAAGCATGTGCTTTAACCAAGACGTCCTGTTCTAGGTGGGAGGGCTATTTTGAGTGTTTCCCCCGTCTGTCTGTAAATCAATTATAAAAGAAAGTCATGTGTTTCTGGAGCCTCTTGAACCACAAGATCACTGCGCTCCTCTATTTATAAATGCGACTCTATGTGCTGACCGGATACTTGTGCAATCCAGTGAGAGACCAGTCAAGACAAGTTTCCCGTGGTAAAGGAAGAACATTTGAATTCATTTGCCATGGCGGGCAAACCATGGTTGCCCGAATTGCATCTTTAGGAGCTGACCAAAGAGCAAAAAACAATTATTGGATCACAAAATTGTAAACATATTTGGATCAATTTTAGTCATAATTCAGGCTGGAAATTGCAGTGTAAAAATATAATGTATATATATATTTTTTTTAGGAGAAATGTTGCAAAAAAAACAATGACCACAATGAATCCTTTGAAACTGAAAGCTCATTTGAACTGCAAAGTTTTATAAAACATTTCAGTGATATTTGACTAAATTCTGCAATCCACCACAATGCATACTTGACATTTGCATACTATTTAAACCAAAAGAACAATAATAGCCACAATATTTCTGCTTTTCATAATGCTGCATGTTCATTATAGGCTAGCAAGTAATTGTGCAACTTATGGACATGAAATACTACAAATACAGATTGTTGAAGCTGTGCTGCTGATAATACAAGTTACAGTAATAGTGTGCAGCTGAAAAACGCCTGTGAGCATTTACTGACAAATCATAGCGTGCGCACATTAGAGGGAAGAGTAACTCAAGCCTGTAGTGCATTTTTAATAGCTATTGATCTTAAGAGTGTGTGTGCGTGTGTGCTTGACTGTACAGCATGTGCACAATTGCAAGTGTGTGTTCAACCACCCTTGTGCTGGTGAACTTTTGATAGGGCTGGCAGTACAGGGGAGGTGACGTTGGCCCAAAATCTTGGACACGCACACTCGTTTAGTGTTTGTTCCATTCTCTGCACACTAGGTCAGAATGTCCTGCACCATTCTCTTTGTTCCATTTATTTACCTGCTCCCCTGCCTTGCTCCTGCCGACTCCCCCACGCTCAGTGCTCTTTGGATCATCTGTGAGTGACCAATATCAAAACGAAGTGAAGCACCGACTTGGCAGGACACGTTGCCTCATCTGCGTTTGAAAAATCAACATTGCTGTGAGGGAAAAGTCCGCTGATGTCAAACCTTTGTCGGCAAATACCTCCCACTGTCTGTGAAGAGGAGGCGAAAAGACATGGGAAGGTGTTTGAACATTAGAGTCACGTTGACACGGTGCACAGGTTGTCTTAGTGGAACATTGAGGTGTGAGGGCAATCTGAGAAAAAGCGCGTATTACTTAGGAGCTAAAGATGAAGAACAACTCAGTGTCCCTGAATGGTAACAAGCGAGACATACAGTACGGGATATGATGGTACTCTGTGTGGATGGTGGTTATGCCATCATGTGCTCAAAAGTAAAGGGGGGGGGGGGGGGGGGGGTCACATTCACAACAATGAAACACTTTGCAAATCAGTGAACCTGAGAAGTAAATTTTGGTATACTCAGACACTGTAGACCGCAATGAAAAATTTTCATCTCTATTTTGGCTCGCTGGAAGTGTAGAACAGGACTTTGGTCACAGGTCAAGTCCTTTATGGCCGAGCAAGACCATAAGTCACTTTAGAACAAGCTGACTGAGTAAGTTCTCGCTAGTCTTGCTGATAGCTTTTGCCTCAACTTAGCCTCAAAGTCATGTGGCACCAGTGTAACTGTAACAGTGGAACTCGGTTGAAAACTGTGAAAGAGAATTCCACATATCTAAAGTGATATTTCTGCAGGCTAAGGCATGCTGCAGAAAAAAAAAAACATTCCCAGCAATGAAAGATTGTGACACTAGCTAACGACATGAGCATGTGAGTTTCCTCAGAAGCCACCTACTAACATTTTAATATTTGACAAATCTTCTCAGTCTTAGATCCATGGTGTGTGCTTTTGGCCTTGTCATAATAACTCATGCTACGCTTTTTAGTACTTTTATTGACTAACGATGAATGACAATTTGCAAGCTGTCCAGTGGGGTACATACCTGTCATAGAAGTTGAATGTTTCCCAAACTTTACTGAGCCATGTTGTAAATAATATGTCACAAAAGTGCATACTGTATATTGAAATATGCTGCAGTAGTCGAAGAACATTTAATTGTTCTGCCTGTCACTATATGTCACTGGCATAGATATGCATTAAATGTCGGGCTAATTCAGTTCAAGTAGAATCACTGTTCTTTATGTAGCATCATATCAAATTTAGCATCAACGGGAGAATGAAGTGTATTCAACACTGTTCCACTGGTATTGAGCGTGTAAAATGTGCAACGTCACACCCTCCCCACTCAAGTGTTCAATGTGCGCAAGAGCTGAAAGGGCCTTTTTGACCCTACGCCTGCTGTTCCGAGCACAATTTCACAATGTTATCTTTCTCTTCTCTTTGAACAGGACTGGATATTTCATTCTGGTGGCCATGACTATTCCCAAATGTGTAAAGCCAAAAAATAACTCGCAGTGCTTTAGTCTTACATAAAACAAAGTAGGCACTGGATATTTCTCACCCACTAGCGCTACCTGTGGGCGTGCACAAAGAGAATGTTTTGTTTTGCAAAAGACTTGCAGAAGATTGTGTCTAAGTCTGCCCTTTACATACTGTACTGTGACACTGGATACTACGTGTTACATAATAACCCCCCACCCCACCCATCTTCAAGTTGGATTTGACGTTGCATGCAGAAACTCCCTTGAATAGGCCCAATGTTTACTTGGCCCGCAGGGATGCACCATTTGTGGCTTTCACAGGCCACTAACGCCATCGCTTGCAAAGATGAGCTCAAGGCCGCAGCGGTTACGTCACTGCAAACGCATGTCCTCCTCCCTGTTGGGTTGGAGGGCGCTGGCGTTCCACTGCATGCAGACACCTCATGACACTCATCATATGGCTCCCCTCCTGCTCTCAAGTATGCAGCCACAGAACCTGGTGCATCAGCAGCCTGTGTTCTTTTTCTTGCATGTGACGGCATGTGACGAGATAAACTCGTCTGGTCTCGTGTTCACCTCTGACCTGGATATTCAGGGTGTTTTTATGTAAAGGGGACTCTAATGTGTTGCGGCATGCGGTCACTTGTGCAACATGAGATCATTTTTGATCGATGTATGACTTAACAGTAAGCAACTCTGGCTTGAGCGGTTGAGTGGGATAATGTAAAGATCATTTTTCCTGTTACTCCGTCAGTATCAATCAGAAGTGAAAATGATTATATTTGTAAACAGTGAATCTATCTAACATGTATCTATCATTTGCATTGGATTTGCATTACACTAAATGCTGACCTAATAGAAATGGTCACTGTTGATGAGTCCCATTTCAGTGGGGTAATGTTGAGTCATAGTCCACAAAACTCGACTTGGGATTTATTATTATTATTATCCTCTGCTTCCCCCTAGTGGTCAAAGTAAAGCAGCTCTTTCTTCCCTTCATGTGTGAGTCAGCTCCAAGCAAATCAATTTTCCAGTAAACGCAAGTGCTTCCCTAGAAGCAGGTTTAAAAGCCAGTTTGATCGGAGTTCAGATGAAACACACTGGAAATATAAATTATTAAAAAAGGAAAGAATGCCAATTCTGACATTGTCTTCTGACTACATGCCCAACCAAGAATGACAACGAAGTGATGCAATGAGTGATTTAATCGGAAAGTGATCTCAGCGCATCCCTCCGCATCCTGAGATGGTGCGGCTATGCGCTCTTCCAGGAAGCGCGATTATGCACCTCGCTCTGATTGGTCCAGACACATCGGACCAGCCTATTCTAGTAAAGATATCCACAGAAACACCATCGGCGATTATCCAAGATGTTTTGCCGTTGTCACACGCTTTCCCAGAAACTCCCACCTTCCCTTAAAGACGAAGTGTCGATTTATGGCTTGCTGCCGAGGCGTGGGCGAGGCAAGCAAAGGGTCTTCCTGTGCATCAGCTGACATTTCCTGCTCGTCCGCTGCAATATTGCAGAGAAGTGCAGATTTAATCAGGAGACCAAGCCTTTGCTGAGAAATTCACAATTTACTGGTGGGTTGAACCCTGTCTGACCAGAGACAATGCAAGAGCTATATTTAAAATTCTGCATAAAAAGATACAATCTATTTGAGAAAAAGATACTGATTTATTAATATCATCATTGTGGAAAAAAAAATGCAGTACGTGAGTCATTTCATGATTGAATATCTCACCCCTGAACGAAATGCGGAAATATGGACTCAGCCCTACTGCAAAAAGAAAAGTAAAACAACATAAAAGCAAATTATTGATCCTCCCCATCAAACATGCACATTCCATCACTTGAGGAAAATGATCACTTGCACAGATAGACATATACTTAATGACTCCCCCAGGGCAAATACAGTCAAAGTAAAGGAACATTGAAAGCTTACTGAATAATTAATACTGCACATTTAATTGCATTGGATGTTGTTGTGTATATGTAACCCTTTGGTAGCTGTGGAATCCACTATTGTCTAATGAAATTTGGAACCTTATATTTATTTGCAGAAGACAAGTTTATTGATCGAAAGTGGGTGTCAATATTAATATATAATAATTATAATAATTAATATATATCCAATATAGATGGTAAAATCCCCCATGAACGCAGACGTCAGTCCCTAGTTAAAAAAGGGCTCCCTTGTTGCGTTAAAGCAGTACCATAAGTTTGTCTCCCTCTAGTGACAAAGTCACCACTGTGTAATTTGCAATTGCTCCCAGCTATACATAGTATGAGTAATAATAATAATAATAATAATAACTTATTGTACAGTGAGAAAACCATCTGTTCTGACCTTCAACAAAGAGGCAAAATCATCCTGAATTAAAGATGGGCTGCTCTAAACAAAAACTTATCTGAAGCCCCAGACTATGACATCATCACTTTGCAGCCAGTACACTTATAATGTATGCAAGCCTATTTTTCATGCTGATCTCATAAAATGCTCTGTAATGCATGTCCTTTTCCCTAATCGACATACTCAGATTACAACGTGTATTAAAGCAAAAGTGGACGTTTGAAAAATTGTAAAATCAACTATTTGCCTGAAAATGTAACATTTTAAATTAAATATTCCGTTTTTTATAACATGAGATTGAATTATTTTATAATTATTTACATAACCTACATACACATTAGTTTATCTTTTAAAAACTCCCATACAAATAACTTGACCTAAAACAAACTATATTTTATTTAAACAATTAGAATAAAAGTAATTGTAAAAAATAAATAAATCTTGCTTTATATTTTTTACTTACATATACAAAAAATAAAAATCACTAGAGTACAAATGTTTGCCCAGCCCTAATCTAAAATCCCATATTTTACAATATGAGCTCACTCAGGTAAAATTTGCTTTACTACCATCTAGTGGACAAACAACCAGTTACACTTACATTACGTCATCCTAATGTAGGTTTTGCACAAGTGGTTTTACAATTTACTATATACACGTCACAGGGTTTTGGTTGAAACATATCTGTTTCCTCCCACATGTGCGACAGACAATTTATTAGCTGAAACAGCAAAGACCTGGCAACGGGGTCATTAGCATCTCCCGGGGAAAAGCACTGCGTGCCAAAGCCAAGGTGGGAAACTCATTTGGGGAGTTGCACACTTGATAAAACAGCTTGCTTTCCAAAGTAATCCAAATGAGACGGGCCTGCGAGAGGGTCGGACATGACAAATAACAGAAGAACGAGAACATATGTGCTGGCGGCGTGTGCCAGCAGACATGGCGGCTCAATGTTCTCGCCGTGTAGATGTTGGCCCACTGTTTGCTTTTCACAACTAATCAATTGTGTCCCCGCTTGACATTGGGCTTCTGCTCAGCCATACTCGACCTTATAAAGGAACATTGTAATCACCCGCGCGGTCTGTAACACCTCCTGTGTTGTGCTGTGTATTTATTTGACATGAAACAACAGGTGTGAAGCAGCAGGTTGCACCGGGCCGTGACTGCCCTCGCGGAAACATGTTAACAGCACATCAGTAACAGACGCACTCCGTCACCATGCTGTCAGGTCCATATGCAGGAAGCTGTCGTACCTCATGCTTTCTCTCCCCCGTGTAACTCCAAGCGGACCACCCAGTCTTTTAAGTTTGTCGCCGCCATGTTGCACAGTTAACCTGAAGCATCATTTTACACACTTCCATGATCAAGTGATCATTTTGCATGTACTGGTGTGTGAAAATTTACTGTAATTCTTTATCCTTGAGGTATTTTGAGCAAAGCACGTCACAGACACCGTTATCAAGCTATTAAAGACAAATTAGATAGCACTGTAATGTAAATTCCGAGATGCATCATTGGAGTTCTCTCATCAGTCTATGATTCTTGCTTGTTATAATTGACGAGTGTCAAATTAAATATTTTATGGTTGTTGTTCACATGCCAAGATGACTTGTATTGTGGAAGCTAATTAGGCTGCTGCTGATGTCGAGAATACAGAAAGGGGGATTTGACGAATGACTTTTCGATGCTGTTCATGTTCCCATCTTGGCCACAAGAGGGCAGTAGCCGCCTAGTAACATGAGTACCATCAATGTATGCCTGAATTAAGAAAAAAGGAAGTGTGACAAAAATGACAGAAGCTTTTAAGCAGGTGGGTAATGCGAGAGAATCAAGCTGTTTAATCTTAGGGAATTGCCTTAACTGACGTGCTGAGTTTGCATTGACTTTTTCTTCCAAATGTTGCTTTTTTTTTTCCCCTCTCCCAACAAAGTACCCATGTTTCTATTATGAAAGCGCTGCTTGTTTATTGTATGCATGAGTATTGGCCGATAGGCATTTGCAGGTTAGAAGTTAGAAAGACATACATGTACATCAGTGCAGCATATGATGCAGACCTGTCACACATCACCTGATACGTATGCTGTTAAATTCCGTCCGCCTTTGAACAAGGGGGGCAGGCCCACCTGACAGCCTGATTCTTGAGCTGTCACCCCACTGGACGTGTAATCTACGCAGACCTGACCGCTCGCTTTCACAAAGCACACACACTCTGCAACAAACACGCATGCACTCTCACAAACAGGATGTTGCTGGCCTACGGTAATGCGAGGGGATGGTTTTGTAATGCCCCAGTGGCTCGCTGACAGCCTGTCAATCAATCAAATCCATCCGCCTTTCCCATAGCGCACCTGTAAATGAGCGTCTGTCCATCTGCGGGGGCCATGATAGGCTGATTGGCTCCATCAGTCAAAATGTTAGGACCGTGTGGATCAATGAGGGCGGGGGCCGGTGTGGGGGTAGATTTTCCTTCAATGGCCTACACATTGAGTCATTTTAAATTATGTTGTAGTAGAGCTGAGTGTTTATCAAATGTTACCCATTTGACTCCCATTAAAGCTTGACATGCATAGCAAATTCTGTCTTGGGCGATAGATAGGGCCTCGGTGGGGCGCTACAATTCAAAGTCCGAACTGCTGAACATATTGTATACTTCATTGATACCAATTACGACTATCTCATTCAGTCCAGCCTTTGAGTTTGAAGATTTAAGTGAATCTATAAAGATCCACAGAAAAAATTACAGAGCTAAATTGATGAATAGCGAACCCTAGCTAGGTGGGTGTTGAGTGTAATCTGTCGAGAAATGTTATTCTTACCACAAGTGTATGACAATTTGTGCATTATGAGAGGAATAATATTTATTCTACATCTCATTAAATCTAATTAGCAGTTTTGTTGCATTCCTAACACAAACATCGAAACATTTCCAAATGCAATTTGTCCTGCTTTTATCATTTATGTAATTATAATAATGATTGCGTGTTATGTAAATTCACAAATGAATATGTCGAAATGCTAGGCTACAATTATCGACCGTAAACACGAATGCTATGAAAAGAAATTGATTATTGCAGAATGAAGCCATTACAAAATAATTATCTACAACGTTTTTTTTTTTTTTTTTCAATGATTGCAAAGCGTTATTGTACAAATTCTGCCAAACACACTTGAAGCTTCTGCTCCTTGCTCATCCTAATTAATAGTGTAAAAGAATAGTGTATTCACTGTGGGCTTTATGTGATGTCAGCCTCGCAGCTTTGGAAAAAAGTCACTCCATAAGATTTTTGACTGCTCAGCTGTTGCCTTCTGAAGATCCACTGTACATTTCTTGATTGAAATGCATGCTCGTCTATCGACGCCGGCTGAGAGAATCATTCAAATTTTCCAAGGAATTCAACAGAGTACCAATATGAAAGCCAATAAATTTAATTAAGAATTCATCAAGATTGGCATCAAACCCTAAAAAGATGAGCAGCTTCATGAATACATCAGCTGTGAACGCGGTGAAGATGATTCTTCATCTAGATTAGTTGCCCTCCACAAATGAATACTAATCAGGGGGCTTCTCTTTTTGTTCAATGCTCTTTTTATTGCCTGGATTGAGCAACAGAGTTTTCGCCTTTTATGGTGGCATCCACTCAACAATTTGCCCTGGATGCTTTCCCCTTCTTCTTCCTTTACTTCCTCGTTGTTTTGAAGAGAGGCTAACTGCCACTTCAGAGACCAAAGGCATGAGGTAATCCATGCGGGATTTGTAGGCCTCTTTTGTCCATCTCCTTAAGACTTCCCACAGCATCATGTGGGAAAGTCGGACCACCGGTCGGCATTCAATTGAAAACATCGGGCTGCGTATTCACAGGTGAAGAGGCGCCTCTTTTGTTTTTGATGAGGAAAACTTGGTTCTACAAATATTTTGTCGTCAAGTACCCTTGAAGGAACTACCGCTCACCGTTGGTGCCAACAACGAGCGAGCGAGCGATGAGAACTCACTCGGGCATCTTTTTAGATTGGCTTCGACAATAAAAGACTAACGCAAAAGGAACAATCTTTAATGAGGACTAGTAAATGTTGCCTGGCAGCGTCGCCGCTCGCGAACGCTGTCACACTAAAACAAATTGTGTTCATTGTATGCGAGGGAAAATGTCTCCACCTGAATGTGGTATTCTTTCCACATTTCAAAAATACAAGTGTGTTTTGAATACATAATTGTACATTTGCTTACAGATTTGCCCGGGGACTTTGCTCTTTGTTTCCCAGCGCTGTAGTTTATTGATGTGCAGTGATGCTCAAGCTGCACAAAGCACTTTATATTGCTGCCTTTTCATTCCCATACCCCTAAGTCATTATGCGCACACAAAAATTACATTTGCTCAAATCCCATTGGCTCTTTGTGGAGAGGGCTTGTTTGTCTCCCCGTGCGTTTGCTAATCACTGCAGCATCTCATATTGACAGCTTGTAGCTGGCTCTCATATGTGTTGCATCACTTGGAAGGAGCGCTATTCATCTTCATCAGACTTGCATATAAGAAAAAGCTTGTATCTAGTCAGCAGGTCCGACAAACGCACGGGCACCTGTCTACCAAAATAGGGCCCCAAGTGTTCATTAACAGCAGTCCTCTTTTCTTAACTGCCAAAAACAATTACCTCAAGTTTTTTGGGGTTTAATTGACATAAATTCTGAGTCATCCAGTTCTATATTGGTTTTAGACACTAGTAGGATGTTTCAAATCTACCGTAATTTCCGGACTATAAGCCGCGACTTTTTTCCCAAATTTTGAACCCTGCGGCTTATAGTCAGGTGCGGCTTATATAAGATTTTTTTTCGTGATTTTTGTGATGACTTGATCACTTTTACACACTCGTAAAAAGGCTGTGGACCATTGTTGTGCGGTATCTTGAAGAAAAAAACAACAACAAAAATACTATTTTGAAACACTACTATGGCTGCTGCTTATTCTGGCTGTGTTGCTTGTGACTATTATGAGTTTTAGTAGGAATGCACGCTAGGTGACCTGCGTCAAAGGGCTCTAAACCCTTTCTCTTACTCTGCCATGTGACTCAGAGATTACACAAAGCAGTGGCACTGTTTGGACCATTTGCATTGTATTAAAACCCAATCAATCAGCATTTAAATTCAATTCTTCTGACATTTTGCTCATCAAAAACAAGTTGTAATGAATGTGAACTTTTAATGCATTTTATTCAGAAGGTTACTTTGAACCCTGAGGCTTAAATGGCGGCGCGGCGTATTTATGGATTTTTACGGCTTTCTGTGTACTGTCTTTCTTTGTAAAAAAACTCATGTGCACGTGCGGCTTATAGTCCGGTGCGGCTTATGTAAGAAAAAAACTAAAATATCCCTGAATTTTAGCTGGTGCGGCTTATAGTCCGGTGCGGCTTATAGTCCGGAAATTACGGTAGATGGACAATTCCAGTCAACAAGGAAAAACAATGTAGGCTTTTTATCATGAGACGTGATCAGCTAGCTCACTGAGTCCACCGGCTAGTCCACAAGTTAGTAACGAGCCCTGTACGGGGGTCACTGGGTCTTACACCCTTGAGTTAAAAGTCCCGAAACTAGGTCAGGAACCTGTTATGTTTTAAGTTTAAAATGAATTGTTGGTTGGTAGAGGACCATATGCGTATACCGTAATTTCTGGACAATAAACCACACCCGGATATAAATCGCACCATCTTAAATTAGGGAAAAATCCAGTTTTGTTCATATATAAGCCATACTAGACTATGAACCGCAGGTGTTTTAATGGGAAATGTCCATATATAAGAGAATATGCACAAATCATACAATATCATAAAAATCGTGAAAAATACCTAGATAGACCGCACTGGACTATAAGCCGCAGGGTTCGAAGCTTGTGCAAAAAGTAGCATCTTATAGTTTGGAAAATACGGTACTCATTTTCCCAATGAGCCTAACCATCATTGCAGATGTAAGTACTTTTTATACACAGATAATCCCTGAAAGCCCTTTTGGGGACCTGGAACCTAACCCTCAAGTTTATCCTTTGTTTGTGACAGATTGAGGCAGTGCAATGAAGTACTTAGCTCAGGCTACAGTTACTAGCAATGGGGAGCAAACTCATTGGGTGATGACATTAGCGCCGTCATGTTTGCCTGTGATCATGTAAAGCTTAATGTAAACATCATGTTTGCCATATGAGATCACCCACCTCCCACTCTTCATCTTTACTTCACGTCTGGCCCACCAAAGAGATGAGACTATCACTGATTACGATAGCGTACACCGTTGTTTGATCATTGCCATGAAGGGCATCATGTTTTCCATGAATTGTAATCATGCTATTGATGAAGATGCACAACTTCTTTAAGAGTCTGCTCATTTTATTTTCTTCTCACTTCCTGTAAATCCTGTTCGATTGGCGTCACATCCCATAAGATGAATTGCAGCCACTGGGCCGAGTAAATTAAAGAGACCAAGACTATTGAGCGTCATGGAGGATGAAAAGAAGAAAAGGACGAGAGAAACCGCAGGATTGTGGAACTTCCCTGGCTGATGTTACGATGCTTTGGCATCAGACCAAGCTGGTAGTGTACACTCGGGGTTGTTTTTACTTTTAGATATTTGTCCGTAACAGTGAGCATTTTTTTGTCTGAATATTGGTGTAATTCCAAGTTAAGGTTTCTTCAATCTTTTATGGGTTGTTGCCGCTTGTCTTTTTTCATTCCCAATAATGCCGGTTGCAGTTGCATCTGTGGTAAAACTGAAAAAAATCTTTAAAGTACCTACTTTTCGGTTTTAGGAGATTACAGTTCCATTGCTGAACTTAAATTCATTTCAACAGCACGTTTGGCGTGCTTCCCTGCAGTTGGGTCCTTAACCCTGGCAGACCTTAACAAGTTGACTTGGTTTTGATGATCTTCGAGGTGTTGTTAATGGGAAAAACATACACTTTGATCTCTGGCATCGAGCGAAGTGAACATGGAACCTTAATGGTGTTTCTCCATTAGGCAGAGAAAGCAATCTGTTGTCAAATTCTACCTTCACCTTTCACCTTAACTGCCTCGTAATGGTGAAGCGAATGTACTGTACAGCGTGCCTCTACTATAGAGCAGATTCCATACTGTATCAATCTGTGTGTCTGGATTTACTCTTATGCTCTACCCTTGCATGTAGGAAAGGTTGCTGATGCACCTTACAGCTGTTTATTAAACACTCAGCGAAGAACAGTGAAGAAAAAACACTCATTGAGAAGCTGCTGTGGATCATAGCTCACGTCTAGAGCCTCACGCACAGACTCATCAACGTCCCACGGCTCCCTGCCAGGCCCGCCTCTTCCGACACATTCAACATGAATGTGAATGAGAGCTTGCGCCTTCGATTATTTCCCGTATCTCCGATGGAGATGGTGTTATCCTCGGCTGTCGCATCGGTTAATCTGCAGCCTTATCATCTTGTTCCAGCAAGAGCTCTGTCACACTAAGTCCCATTCCAAGGTCGCTTTAAAGTCACTTTGAGGTCACTCCGCTCGCCGCCGTGCCTCGGAGCGTCTGCTTGCTCAGTAGGGGCCCCGCGTCTCTCCCCTCAATCACGGGCAAATTTATGATCCGCGGAGGTACCGTGGCTCTTATGCTACTGAGCGCCTCCCTACGTTTAGCCAGCTAATCCCCGCAGGAGATGGGGGGCAGCGGACCATAGTAATATGGATGGCGAGAAGCTGCAGATGTTGAGCGAGGGTGGCCCTAACAAATCAGCGACAGTCGGGATGAAAAACGCCTAGTCGCAGCACTTTCCCTTAAGTGTCCGCTATCAGATGAGCTGAGAGATTTAGTTAAGACTTCATATTTAGAGCACGGCTTAAGCTGTGAGACGACGTCTCAACTGTGCCGATGCCAATGTCACATTGTGCCTGCCACGCTCCATTTGTCAAATCGGATATTATCGGAGTTTTTAAAGCTGTAATTCTGCATGCCTTCGCCGAATTATCCGCGACCACATGCGGCGCAAACACTAATTTGACCCATCGTCTCCCTGTAGTCGATGCATGTCATATCAGACGTCCCCTTCATGACATCGCTATAATCATCATCAATATTCTATTGGAGGAAAATAGCATTAGCCGCAATCTTTCTACACACACACAGACACCCACACACACAATGACGTGTCATTTTGCATGATTACGAAGCGGCCTGAGCACATTCAAGTTGAGCCAAAATGTCCTTGTGAGAATTCAGATTTCACTTTTCTCCCATTATACCCCTCATGATCATTAACAGGAATGGATGTCGTCGGTTATAAAGAGACTTCGGAGAGACACATCAAGCGCAGATCAGATCGTCCTCCACATGTCACTTTGTAATAATGCTGGCCGCCCACAGACACATCATCATCGTCGTCATCATCATCATCCCAGTGAATATGGCTATTTCCTGGCTTGATTATAAACAATTTTCTGATTCATCATTCTGTACTGCAACAAAGTGATTTACAGCTAACCCTCATGAACTGAACGGAATATCAACAATGGCAGAGGAGTCAGTTCATCACGCTAGATGATCCGCATTTCGAAACTTCTCGACAACAATAGCCACTTTAATTCGGCAACCTACAACATGGCTATAAGTGGCTGTCAAGTTCAACGGTACAGCAAAAAAAGGTGTTTTCATGAAATTAGCCTCGAACAAAATGAGAGTGACTTATGTTGTGTGACAGCAGAGCGTGATGAAGAGGGTGAGGGAGTTCTCGGTGCACATATAGCATATGGATCTTTTTTTTTTTTTGAGGGGGGGGGGGGGTTACCGGTGTTCCTGTGCCTTCTGGGTAACATGTAATTTATCATTGCTACAAAAAAAGATCAGACCAAGTCCAACTGTGATCAGGAGAACATAAATAATAAATCATATTTACCGGCTTTTGCCATATGGCTTTAAGGCGTTGCGATGCGTCATGTCATCACACTTCAGTGTCCGGGCCATGTGAGAGACCTCCATAATGGTTAGGAGGAACATGGAATAAAAGTCAAAGGTTCGCTGGGAGCTTCTAGAATGAATGCAGACCTTGGCCAAGGGGAGCGCTCGCAGGAAATAATGTTGTGTCTCACTTTCCAATAAAACAAAACAGTAAATTATTTACAACGGGCCACTGAGTGTGCATCCACCTCATTTGCATTCTTGTCGCCATGGGGATGGATGTGACATTGTGCTGATGAATGAAGGCGTGGGGATTTTAAAAAGAGCTTCTTCTGAAAGGGAGGACAGATGGTTATTTTTATTTTTTTTTATGAGCGGTGCAGGATAATTAAACCCAATGAATGGGACTGTTTTGGTCGACAAAAGAAGAGGTTTTGTAAATTTGAAAAAGATACGGCAAAGTTGGCATTTCTTTCCGACAGGTATCATCACATTAGAAGGATTAACGTAACATGGTTGACTTAATTTTTGACTTGTTATCCTTGTTGTGTAGTCAGTTTTATCCCCTACACTAAAAACCTGAATTAATTAAAAATGGTGATTTATTGTTGGTACAGTGATTAATTAAGACAATCCAATATTATTACCAACTTTATTTTAGTGTACAAAAAGAGATTTAAAAAAAAAAGCTCAACAGGAAAAAAAATATATATATAGTAGCTCAGACATACAGGCACAGTCACAAGACTACAAATGTGTTGTGTCACAATCAAGGTCAACACTGGCCTTAAAAAATAAATTGCCCCTGTAAGCTTTCCCAGCAGATGGCGGCCATCTTGGCTTATCTGTGTGTGCTGTTGTTTTTCCAGTCAACTTGCGCTGCACACAGCCTCACTGACTGAACACAGGTGGAACGGCCGAATTACAGTCTGAGCGTTGGACATTAACCCGCTCTATCTGGGCTGAAATTGTCATTACTGATGACACCCAATGTAATTGCTAATTTTACGCTCCGGCAGACACATTTTCCACACGTCTTCTCCTTATTCAACTCTTCTTTTTGTGTATAGCAGTCCAGGCTTAAGTTATTCAGCCCTCTTTTCTACCTTTCTTAAGAGCTGGTAGAGAAAACATAAAATTTTCAAGAACACTCTTATGCCCTGTGATCCACTTTCCAACAGTAACCCTCTGCCGCATACACAAACAACAAGTACGGTTAAGGAATCAAATCAAAAGTTTACACTGAGAACATGAAGAGTACAAGTAGAGGAACCGTGAATGGACCAAATGCAAATACAGCAAAGTGCAAACGTCAAGATTGGCAATTCTGGCCTCTAGTAATCTTGGTAGCGTGAGTTCAACCAGGAGGAAGAAATCCTCTCATGTTGCTGTCCTACGTCAGAATAAGTTTGATCTCTAGATTTATATGATCTTTTATAACTTATTGAAATTTTGCTTGGTACGAAGGAGCACTGCAATCTGTAGACAAGTTGGAATGCTCAAATATGATAATACAGTCGTAATGTAATGATGTTGGTAACTGAGTCACGTGATGTATTTGTAACCTCAAAATAATACGTCGTGACCGTCGTCAACCACTACTATACTGTATTTGTATAAAATCTTCCTTGCTCTTGAGGCCCTAAATCAAACATGAGCGTGTGACACTCAAATAAAATTGATATGGATTTTGTCATTGTGGTGTCACTCATAATTGTACAAGGCATAATTATTTCACCAACTCTTGTATCCGATTATCAGCGGGTTGCTCTACCGGCCCTCAGTGTGCGACACCATGACATTAAACTCATCATTATCGCATTGCACTGTGAAAGGTTAGTGCGCTCTGCCAAATTAGAGGAGAATGTGCGGATCACTTCAGAGTACAAGTGGGCGGACGGGAGCCAGGTGCATGGAGGTTAGGGGGAAAAAACGGAATTAATGTGTCCTGTGATATATTTTTTTTCAAGGCCAAATGCTGCAGCTGTTGTCACAGTGTTGCAAGCAGAGCAGCTCTTAATAAAATAACGTAATCAAAATCAATCAATGTTTCTTTTTTTTTTGACATTTTGTCACAATAGAAATCTTATTTATTATTATTTATTATCTTATTCCAAGTGGTGATGGACAGGTTGCTGATAAAAGATGAATGAGATGCAACAGACAATATAAATGTCTCTTGTGCAAAGGAAAAAAAAAACAACAGTCAAAATAATCCCTTATGTTGTTGAAACAGAGGGAGCAAAGGTCGTGATTCGGACTCGGCATCAGCCGCTCGCTCATCTGCATTCGCACTGAGGGTCAGCGACGCTCACCGGGGAGCTCAAGGATAAGGTGAGTGAACTGCCCTTGACCGAGACGCCGCGTGTCCATACAAAAGAGTTAACTGAGTGGTGGGACCACAAAATGGGGTGTTTACTTGGGTAGATAAAAAGAAGCATGCATGTTTGATTAAGAGAACAAATTCAATTTAGGTAAGGAAACAAAGCTCATCATCTGCTTTTAAGATGGAAAACAAGGCTTTTTAGATTATGTTGTCTGTGGGGGCACCACTTCATACCAAGGTACTTTGGCACCGTGCCTTTAAACATAATAATTTTAGGAAGTCTAGTATTGACACTTTTTGTTGCTCTTGATGATTGGGGTATTTTGACAAAACAATCCCACAGTTGTTAAGAGACCTCAGAACTGTTTTAAATTGTGACCCTCGCCACAAATGCAGGCTGCAGTGTATAATATATTTTTATTTAGCTGGTAGTCAGGCTGACATAATTTAATATAATAACCCAAATACTTAAGCTGTGAATAATAATATGGGACATTCCTTATTGGGCTGCACATAGAAAATAAACCAAAACAAACCATTGAATAACATTTTTGCAGATAAAGCGCATAACTCTGCACACTGAACTTTCCCTAAAATGCTGCATTGTGCAATTTGCATCTTCTTCAGCTTGTTTACTTTTGATGCAGTTATTTAACAAAGAGTTTTAGGTGTCTTCCATTTCAGTAAAAAGTCTTAAAACGTAACATTTTTGCCCCACTTGCTGCCCTCAATCTACACACCTGACTTAATGCCTGTGCGTGCAAATGCTAGAAAGATGCATCTTTTCGCTCTTAATCACCAACACGGTACTGATTGGACAGAGGTGATCGACTGAGGTGATTAACAAGAGGAGAAGAGCTGAAATGGCAACGGCTAATGAGGCACTCTGGGACTAAAAGGTTCAGTGCTTGCGACTTTACTGAACAACACAGAACAACGCAGCGACATGGGCAGTCAGGAGCATTTTTTTTAATTCATGGAATTAAAAACACTTAGCTAGGCTATATGCCAGGAAAAGTACAGTATAGTACTCAACCTAAAGTTTCAGAAAAAATAATACTCAAAAGTTAAAAAATTTTGTGATGTCACGTGAGTGTGAGTGTGTGTGTGTGTGTGTGGGGGGGGGGGGGTTACTTGCTTCATAATCAACATTTAGAATTGCCTAACAACTGTGGAAAAAAACAGTGCCAATATTGTTAATAATTTTTTTTTTTTGGTGGCTTCATGTTAAATCTGTAAATTAAAGCATGTAATTCACTTTAGACAATTTCCTATGTGAAATTTTTTGTGTGTTTGACAACTGGAGTTTCCGCTGAAGCTCCAGGTTTTTTTTCAACGCAAACTTTGTAAAGTGTGACATGTAGCACTTATGGAGATATTTGACATTTCTCATTTTTCCAGATTTCCCTTTTTTCCTCTACCATCCTCACCTTTACTCCCTAAGGAAATGCAGGAGGGGGGTCCACTTGAATAGTGCAGACACAGCCTTGAGGGAGATTGAGGCACTGAATGACTCTAGCAGATGTGTTCTCCTGTTTGTGCACAAAGACCAATGGGGCATACATTTGGAGAGTCACAGTAAAAACGATGTGAGATGTTATGTATTATTATTTGTTGATCAACATCTAGAGTCATCAAAAGCAAGTTACTGTTCTCCATATAGGTGTCGCTTACAGATTTATACACTGAATTCAAAGTGTAAACTGCATTGGGTAAGCATGGAGACCCAAGCCTTCGTCATAAATAGTCTTTGTTCGATAACTCAATAAAGTATTTGAGACAGCAGCTGCTGAGGGAGGAACTTCAGAGTGAGATATGGAGAAGTCGCACTTTATTGTATTTATGTCAGCAAGAGGACAGATGGGGAGGAAGAAGAAAGTTAGATGGCAGCAGGTGAGACATTACTTCATGCAAGTCTACTTTTTCTCTATATAAATAGTGCTTTATATGCATCATGCAATTAATAGCCTCCCTTATTTTTACCCCCAGGCCATTGTGGTTATTCCTTAAACCCACGTCTGCTTAATAACGTCCCACATTTCATTTTCACTTCTAATTCAGTAACACCGTTAATGATGGGAGTCGAGGCTTTGTTTGTCATTGTCCAATTATGGTGTAGTTGTTCCTCATAACCGTGTGCTTCATTGATCTGCAACAAACTATTACAGTTCTCGTTGACGCACTTATACATCAAACTTGTTCGCTTTTAGTACTTCATGCACCGTTTGCCAAATGTACTATACTGGGGATTTGTTGGGGCATCCCAACCTAATTAATGTATTAAAACTGTCAACTGGACAAACAGAAACAGAGGGAAGTGAGCATGCTAAAAAGGCAATATTAAGCAGCATTCCAGAATTCCTTTTCTTCTCTTTTAATTTTCAATGGATTGTACATTCTGCAAAGTAAAAATTCAGATCAACAACATTTAGTGTTACTGTAACACTTTATTACAGATAACTCTTACTATCAACATAGCAACAGTAGGTAACGTTACAGTGTTAATGCTATCTTAATATTGCTAGCGCTGCCATCTTGTTCAAGCTGCAAATGCATTTCCTGTAACTATGTAATTTCATAATCCAA
Source organism: Syngnathus scovelli (assembly GCF_024217435.2). Classification (NCBI taxonomy): domain Eukaryota; kingdom Metazoa; phylum Chordata; class Actinopteri; order Syngnathiformes; family Syngnathidae; genus Syngnathus; species Syngnathus scovelli. Next base: position 19,176,858 of record NC_090849.1, read on the forward strand.
TCAATAATCACGCGTCAGTGAGGACCATGGATTTATAGGGAGGGCGAGTACCGAATGAGGCTATATTCAAATCTTGCTAGCAGCTTCGACACTGCAATCTGTTTGATTTCAAGTGTCATGACAACAACTTGTGACAAAGAAAAAGTACTTGTACATGATCAAATATTTTGGTGTCTGGTCTGGTGTACCGCATTTTCCGCACTATAAGGCGCACCAGATTATAAAGCGCATCTTCAATGAACGGCCCATTTTAAAACTTTGTCCATATATAAGGCGCACCGGATTATAAGGCGCACCTTCAATGAATGGCCCATTTTAAAACTTTGTCCACATATAAATCCATATATTTGGACACGCCTGCCGTAGTGGCTCAATATTGGTCCATATATAAGGCGCACCGGATTATAAGGCGCACTGTCGGCTTTTGAGAAAATTGGAGGTTTTTAGGTGCGCCTTGTAGTGCAGAAAATACGGTAATTGTTTCCGGAGAGATTAGCCATACAGTACAGCATAGTCCGGTATATAGCTAGGTTTAATAGCCCACCTCACATATGAGTGCTCTAATCTCTCACAGGAGACACAGAGTGAGACATATCAGGTATTAATGTACTGACAGCCAAGCAGTTCTGACTCTCTCATCCTCGTGAATATGGATGAGCGAACCCACCGGGGGCCTTTGCGCAGCTGGCTTTATCACTTTAATGCGCATTATGGCAATAATGAGCAAGAAGCTACTTAGATCCTATAATTCTCCCGAGTCTCATCATAAATAACAGCTTACATGTAGCTTACTTACAGCAGATAAATAGTGGGAGGGGAGGAGGTGGTGGGACACTCGGAATACCTGTGCTAACTTAAAGGCAGCTTCTTTGGGATCCAAATTTGAGAGAAAGTGAAAGTTCCAAGGGGATCAGTGGTGTTGACACTTGGGTTGATTTAAATCTGATTAAATCTGAGAAAAATATCCCACACCACTTACAAATCTCTGCACCATTATGCCACAGCGCTCATTATTCAATATGAAGATGTATGGGTCTAGAAAATCACAATAACTCACTCCTCAGCAGGTAAAATTCCTTTTGAATTATTAACAGAGCTACTCTTCATTGATATGTGGAAGAAAAAATATCATATGCTCCTTTTTCTTCACAGCGGCAAAAAAGGCCTATTGTTGCATTCATATGTACAAAAGCAATAAAGTGGAACACGCATACGCAGATATAACAACTGCAATCAAACACAACATATTTATCGAAGTGTGTAATCAGCCATTTGATCACAGTGGGTCAATTAAACAATCGTATAAGCCAAAGAATGCTGTGTTGCAATACATGTGCAACCAATTATTTTTTATGAATCTATTTCAAACTGAATGCAGTTGAAACTGAGAGTCAATAATAACAAAGGAATATTGTGGGACTGTTTTTGAACTCAAAGCTGTAATTATTTTCTTTTTTATCTTAAAAAACAACAAAAATGGTGTGTGTTTCTCAGAGCGCAGGAATAGATTAACGGAATTTTCTTTCATTTCATTGGGGAAATTTGATTGAATATGCAAGGACAGTACATTTCGACGATATGTTATATCTTGGCCCAACAAAGATCTGGAAACAATGGTTTCTAAATAAAGTATTTAGTGTGGAATAGCGATTGCTTGATGTACCCTTGAGTATGAGAAATGCTTAACGTTCTGCTAGGATTTATGGATTTTTTTTTGGACAATTTGTACTTGGAACGGACATTGATGCACAGAGGAATGTAATGTTCTATTGCCAGTTGCTCTGTGTCTTCATTACTGCTGTTTTTCCTGTTAGTTTTCCTGAGAGGAAACCTTTTTTCTTATTGGCTGTATATATATTTTTTACAAAACAGTGTTGCGGTAGAATGATTCATGGTTTGGGTTCAAGTTGAGTTTGAGCACAGGTTTGATTATGTGGTAAAACACAGACAGTTGTGGGAAATAACACATTTTACAGTTGAGTCTTTTTGCGATAAAGCATTTTCACCCATTAGATTTATGTATTTTTAAATGCCAGATATAAAAGTAAACCACTGTGTGCATGTGTATTGACCACACGTCTGCAGAGTACGCGGGAGGGCCGATTGAGGGGCTTCCTGGTCATGTGTGTGTGCACAGAGCATATCAAGTTTATGCGAGATTAGCTGAGCCTATTGCACCGACTTCCTCTGTTTTGACAATGAACGATGCGTGCGTAATGAGGTGTCGACGGACATGCTGCGTAATGCAAACTGCGAGACTAACTATTCACCCTCAGTAGGACACATGACCTGACTCTGTTCACGGTAATTAGGAATTTTCTGTCGGTGAGGTCCTGTCTTGGAAGAGAACACGTACCTGGCCTCCCTGTAGGTGCAGCATCATGCATACAAATAGAACTCCAAGAATAGCCTTAACTCATGTAGGTCAGGTCACAGCATTATTTGGATTCTCGGAAAAGAAATACAAGTTTATGTGGAGCACCATATGGCAAAACTTATTTGTGTGTATTAAAGTAAGGATACTTTTCTTAGAAGAAGAGAAAGATGAACACGAGGTTCAACCCGTCTATCACTTTAAAACAGATATAGTGTTGATGTGTAATAATAAGTTAAATGTTGTAACCATTTTATTATATTCAGTTAGGCATTCTGAAATGTGCCATGAGAGTTTCATGTGGAGGAACCCACACAAACACCGGAAGAACAAGCAAGCTCCAAACAGGAAAGCCACAGCCCAGATTCTAACCGCGAACCTCGGATATGTGAAGCAGATGTGCTAACCAATTTTTCACCGTACCACCTGGATTAAGAAACAAATTTAAAACATCTTCATAAACTTGTATTTCAGTTTATGTACAAGATGATATATTTAATATATATGGAATGGATATGGAATATATGGATCTTAAAAGTGCATGAATTGGAGCTTTAAAATGGTCGAAATAACCACAAAGGCTTCGAGCTAAATATCCACATCAGTCATTTCATTCCGTCAACAAACAAACAGATAAAAACTTTTTGAACGTTTCATTTTGAGACTTTTAAATTGTCAGCAATAAACCGCCAGCCACTAAAAGTTTTGCAAGTGTTCAGAAACCCTCAAGATACTTGTTAAACTGGATCACTGCAGAGCTCCATGTCTGCCAAGCCACTCCATAAGACCTTCAGTTTTTCAACTCAACCAACTTTATTTACAGAGCCCCCCTCCCAAAAAAATGTCACTGAATAAAATGTGCAAATCAAACAATAAATAAAACATTATGTTGGTCAGCAACCTCATATTCCGCATAATGCTTACTGGAAGCAAATCTGCTCTCCCATTCAGTCTTCAACCTCACAACTCCTTGTACAATCGAGCAACAAATGTCAGAATCAGGACAGTTTGACTTATGTACATGATACACTTTTATTGTTTATGCTTTTGTTACTGTTTCAGCATTTCCTCCAAAGATTCAAATAATTATCATAGACTGTGGGAATAATTTTCCCATTCTTTAGTCCCCGCTGACACCAAGCCTGGCCAATTTACTCTATTTAATGTTTCCTTTGTCAGATTAACTCTATTCCACCCATCTCTGGAATTTCCCCTTATTGGGCGAATAAAGGCATATCTTATCTTATCTCCACTCCCTCGCACCATTTACCTGTAATTATAAACACCAGCACAGATGGAAGAATCATTTTTGTCCACAAAGTTGCTCAGCTTCATCTTGGTGGTCTTTATAGCTCGGAGGTTCTGGCCGAGCGTTTTCACGCTTGGGCTCATTGTGGTCGACTCCACGTTTTTACGGCCCTTTGGAAGAAAATGATGCTGAAGCACGCATGTGTGCTACAGAATGTCACCATTCATTTTGGTGCTTGAATTAGGATAACTAGATTTCTGAATCGAGAATTAACCATTAGTGGCACTTTGACTAAAGACTGCTGTGAATTTTTGCTTAGTTGTTGCGAGCCAAAATTTGAGGGTTTGTGTGTCTTCAGAGGGATATTTTTTTTATACTTCATATTTTTATATTTTTGCAGAAAACTGGTTGAGCTGTCAATTGTGCAATCTCAGAGACATTCCTCTTAAGAGGTGAAACAAGCAACAATAAGTTTTTATCCAAGCCATCTTTTATCTAGTTTTCCAAGCAGTTTTTCCCTGGATACGTCCACCAAATCATTTTGAAGTACATCAGTGATTTTTTTTTTTTTTTTTGCACAGATGGTGCATACTCGCTTCAAAACTGGCCGATATTGGCTGGTGGCAGCAACTGGACAGTCGTCATGAAAAACGGCCATATGTTGCAATATGCTGCACAGATTGAGGCGGGGACGGCCAGGCTCAAAGTGTGTATTTAAGGCCACTGATTTCGGAGTGGGAGCAACCATCGGTTGCCTGAGCATATGTTTGTGTCATATCTACTCCACTTTATTTTATGAACTCATAAGAAGACTCATAAAGCTGCCAAAGGCATTTTTTAGATTAAAGGAGAAACTTCTCCTGACTGTATTTAAAGAACATTACATATTTACTGGTTTATTTATCGTGGGCTGGACTGTTGCCATATTGTTGTGTTTGCATTCCAGCACAATCTTACGAAAAATAATATTAAAGCTGTAGCAATTATTCGCCATAACAATTCGCAAAATACCCAAAAGTCGATTATCTGCCCCCCTCCTGCACAAGTGATCCTCAGTAATTTCACAGCCAGGACCATGCAAAAGAAGTTTTTTCTTTTAGAGAACCCACAAATGCACCTGACCAAAAGTAAGTCATATGAGGAAAATCGGATCTTAATGTGCGATGGAGGCCTCTCCGGATGAGGCTTGCAAACGTTTTCCCTTAAGTGACATGTGCTGGCTCAAAGTTAAAGTGACATTTTGGTTTGATGTGGAACACGGTGCCAGGACAAGGATGGATCATTGCCTTCAAGTCGACCAGATGGACAATCCTTCACAAACGCAGGTAGAAAATGGAGACGTGGCTGCTTATTTTAGCCACAAAGCCACAATGTCATCCATCAAAACTGTGTTTCCCTCCCTAGACTGTTTAGTGTTTAAGGACACACATCTTGCCATTAGACGGCCAGTCTAGAATAATACATGTCATTGCAATTGCACTCCCGAATGGATGGTCTTACAAAGTGTGTTTGAAGACTGAGCCATGTGTAGTCATTTTAGCTTATTACATACTGTATGGTTATTTATTTAGGCAGAATAGGCTACAGTACAGTATGGAAGCCAACAATTATTCGTGAGTGAATTTTGGGGCGGGAGAATCGGTATCTTCTGGCTGGAAACGATTCTAGAACGATTCTCACCAGGGAAGGAATGATTTGGTTCTAACTGCATTCTAGCATTGAGCCCTCTTTATGAATTGAAAACTAGCTTGTCCTTACCAACAATATCCACAAATCCATGCATAAAATATTACATTACATAATAAATATTTTAGTCGTATACTATTGTGAAGTTATACTACATTATTACAGACTGCAACCAGAATAATAATAATCCAAATTGTTCGTTCATACCTCTCTGGCAAGTGACAATCCAAAAAATGACATTAGGAAAGAAGAATTTTCACGACAGCTTTTGCTTTAAATCTCATTACTGTGTGCCGATGCACAGTGTTTAATGAAGTGTCAAGTGAGAAAATCCATTCAGGATTGGTCGGATGATTTTTAGTTATTTCTTTTTTTCCTATACACTTTTGTCACTAATTATGTGTTTGAGGACAAAACAGACCAAAAGGCATTGGGTAACTCATTCATTTCCCAACATGACTCCTTTGTTGTGCTCCCAGGCAATCTACTTCCAAAGTATCATTGAATGGCTCGGTTACTTGATGGCCCGAAATCAGAGCAAACAAATGAATGCTGCTCTCAACCGCCCACAAAATCCTTTTGGGTGATGAAAACAAATGAAAGCCGTCCCTCTCCCCGGAGGAGCAAGTATTGCTTCTATTGACCAGGGCTGCACCTCGAAGATTCGTAGCATGCGCAACACATTACCGCCTCGCCCAAAACAGAACCTAAACAAAAACAAATGCTGCTGGGAGGCACCCTGCTGAGCAATTACCAAACAGCTGGAGTTTTGCAAGATGAGGGTTATTTTCAGGGTGCAAGAGCTAATTAACAGTCTGCTCGAATACTGAATGAGTGGAAAGACAGAGCTTTCTGTTGAGCCGATGACGTCAGTGTGACAAGTCTTCCCTCACTAGTTTTGCCCTACTTGTTGACTTATAGTTGTAATTAATCAAAATATCAGACTGTCAGACGATCATAATTTTGTGCAAACAAATATCAACATAATCCATATATAATATAAAATATAAATAACACCTAAAGATTTATATTAATATACCCTCTCTAACTTAATATTGTTTATCGTGATTTGTATTTGATTATTAGTCTGGTAGCATCATTTATTGACGTCAACCACTGTTTCAAAGTATTTCATTCCACTGTTTTCAGAAGCTCAGTTAAATCAATCCCAAAATAAAAAAGTCACATCATAGTACACAAAGTACACATTTGAGTATCTTTTGTAACATACAGATATCATTTAGATACAAAATAAATAATATTGGTCTAAGAATAGATCCCTGGGGAACTCCGCATATTACTTTCATTTAATTCGGATTTGACTTCCTTTAATTTCCTTCCTTTAAATTTGCATCACATGCTTATTTGTCATTAAGACCTAGATACTTATTTTTGTCAACTTACCACCCATCCGTCCATTTTCATATAAAATTTTTTGTACTCTCTAGGGTCACTCAATGGGTGTCCTTCCAAAATTTTAACCTAGTTGAGTGAAAATGTGCAAAACAAACTTTCGATATGCCATTTTCTATTTGAGACTGCACCATGAGATTCTATATGAAGACATCTTTATGCCACAAGACAATCGGTTGACAGTCAACTAAAGTGATCATGGACAGATTGCTGATCGAGCGGGATTTGGAAGAATTTACTGTAGTCACTAAACACATTATCTAACTGTTCGAGAGGCAATACAGTCATTTCAGTGACTCCAACAGAACTTGCCATGCTCGAACACTCTGACCTATTAGTCGTAAACGTGCACAAGAAGTTGAAAAGTAACGAGGGGAATGACCCAAGCAGTCGCTAGCTCAGCAGTATGCACGGCTAATTTGATTAGAACAACCACATTAATGAAGAGCGGACCTCTCAGGGGTGCACGTGTTTACGTTACACGTGTAGTTTGCGTGCACAGCCACCCCATAGGTCCTTCAACAAGACCCTCATTTGGAGGAAATGGAGGCCGTTTAAATGTTTTATGTCTGCTGCTATAATGGCAAGCTTTCAGTTAAGGCCGCTTCGATGGCCGATTCTGTCAAAGTGATGGCATTTAAGAAGGGACATTGCAAGTAGAGTTTAAAAGTTCTAGTCATTGATTGACTTCAGCCATTTTCATCCTGATTCCTTTCCTGCAGAGAATAGTAAACTTGAGATACATTTATACAGATGTTTTCTTCTTTGTTTTTAACACATATATATGTAATGATTTTTCCGAGTTTAGCTAGTAATCTACTAAGCATTTCCGATATTAATAATTGATCAATTGTATCATTGCAGTTATTTTTCTGGAAGAAACAGAGTTAAAATACTACTTTTACTAGACACTGTTGATTCATTCTTAACGACTTTGCTGTCTCAAGAAGACAACTTATTAGTTAGAGAAGTTAAGCTACTTTTACACAATGGCAACTCCTTTGAGGAGCATTTTTCTACTCAATACAACACTGGCATTGAAACAGGAGTTTCATTATCCCTCTGCCTTTCCTCGATTTGTCTTACACAAAAAGTCACAGTGTCCAGTCTCTTGTGGCAGTTAACACCACCTACACAACTTGTGTGCCACTTTCTGCACATGACAAATCTTCGGAGGTCATGTAATGACTTTGGCGCCTTTTTGGATGCCTTTTCTTTGCAGCTAGTGATGGATCGGTATGATTTTAAAGTCGGTTGCCAGGATTTTATAGGAAGGCACAGCTCAAATGGAATCTTTGATATCCGATAACATCTCTCCACTCAACCCATGGCAAATTCTTTCATCTTTTTCTTTCTGCTTCCCTTTCATTTCTTCTCCTCAAGCTGTACAGTGTATTTTAGCAGATTGCGATGAATAGTGATGTCAGCGAGGAACAGGTGGTCAAGAGGGCAGAGTGGTTGCCAGCTACCACAGTGAATGTGGTTCAATCACTGATAGACAGTGCCAACCTCAGTTTGCTTGTGGTTTCCAGTGTATAGCACTGGCCAGACCAAGCAGATGGAAGGCTAGTCAGGGATCACGGTCGTGTCACTGGGCCTGGTGTCTCTTATTGGCAGGTAGGACTTGTATGGACCAGTCTGTCATGATCTGTGTTTTTGTTGACTTTGGTTTAATCAGATTTAGTTTTGTGTCATGTTTCCCGTGTGTCACTTTTTTATGACTTGTCAACTCATTAAACTGCCGCACATCAAAGCAATGTTAAGTGTAAAAAGTAATTTCTTGCATTTTTTCAACAATAATTAATTGGAAAAAAAAATCTTGGTGCTATGTTTGTCTTAGAAGTTATTCCAAATCTGCAAAAAAATTAGTAGACCTGTTCAGGTTGTAGTATGGGACATTGCAAGCGCAACTAAGCCAGAACTGCCATCTAGTGGTGAAATGTGCTAGTACAACTTAAAAGTGGAACCCCCAGCCTGCAAATGGGAAAATCCGGGTTTAATTGATGACCAGTGAAATGCATTGGGATTTTTCTTTTGTAAACTCAAAAAAACTAATAAGTATACACAAAATGCGTGTTTGCTAAAAAAAAACAAAAAAAAAAAACATGAAAAAGTGAATCTGGGGTGCCTGCCTGCGTGTGTACCAAGTGTATTATCAGTGTATTTTTTAAATGAATCGAGTTCTCACTAGGTGTGGCCTCATGACATCCTTCCCTTATTTCTATACAGCAATGCTGTATTTGGAGCTTGCAATGTGGCCTCATGCATGTTTAGTGCAAGCATGCAGGCTTCATGTGCACACGCTCGAGTCTATTATAGCGTCGTCTAAGCCGGGGTTTATCCGCTGCTCAGTGAGGCGGGAACTGCACCAAGACGTCAGTCATCGGGCTGGCCAACCAAAACCTCTTTATTTGGACTGTCACTGGAACCCATTTGGAGGGGCGCAGATTTATTTGGGCTCGCTTATCTCTGCAGTCCAGTCAGGAATCACATAGCTGTACTTGTGTATCTTTTCCACCCTCTGGACAGACTGAGGGTAAAGGGGCTCCAGAGGCTAAAAAAGTCCTTTGTGAATATGTCCCACAAATCTGCAGCGTATGTCTGATAACGTAAAAATATAATCCACCGTGCTTGGGACACAAATACACAACTTTTTTTTTCTGTTTCAACAGATTTGTTTCTTGGGAATAGAACATGCTGCATATCTTGTTTGTGAGTGTTCTGGTTGGAATTGTGACTATGCTACTATTTGCTCAGGTCAAGGACTATGTCAAAATAAATGACAGAATGCGTCACAAGATGAAAAGTTGCCAATCTTCAAGAAGATGAGCAGTCTATTCTTTGACTTTCCACATTATAAAAGGTTTTGCCTCACGGGTAATTTTTGCAAATCGCATTTCAATATCCTGTTAAATTTCCGACGAATCTGACCGCCAGAAATGTCCGAGGGAGAAGGTCACAAGGGAGCTGGAGGGAAAAAAAAAAAAAGTTAAGCAGCATGTTTCCATTTTAGCCGCGTGGCCTGAGTGGGTTTGCCACAGGCATGCATCAGGCCAGTTAAGAGGTTAGGCCTGGCAAGTCATTACTGTCAGAGCTAATGTAGAGAGATGAGGAGAGGGACTATAGAGGTAAGCAGTCAGTAATGAATGAACACACTGCTAAATTCAACAATTACACGCCCATGTAAATGCAAGCATAACACAGCAACACAAGCAGGCAGCTGCTGAACTAACATGGCCGGGGGCCTTAAGACAAAGTCCATCCAGATACGCTACATTTGTTTGGCAAACTATGAACTGAAGCAGATATCCAAGAGAAAAAGTAGTCTGGTGTGGAAATGACTCCATTTTATACTGTTTGCACTTTTAAGTTTTAATTCAAATTTATATTATTTTATTAAAATGGGGATTTTAGGATAAAAATGATATGAGGGGGTGCACAATTCTTGCGCTATTAGGGGGACACAAAGGACCATACTCCTCCTAACAAGATTAAAAAAATTGTACATATTTCACATTTATGAATATAAATAAATAAAGCATATCTACTGATCAAATCATTCCAATTATTAGCCTTTGAGATTTTAAAATTACATTCAACTAAATTGTAAAGTCGATTTGAATGACTATTTATTTATTTATTTATTTATGTATTTATGTATTTATTTATTTATTTATAGTGCTATTCTTTATTACAAACAGGCCTTTTTGGGGTAGCTGGTATTTTATTTTATTTTGATTGGGAAAACTGACTTGATTCACACAAGTCAACTTTATTTATACTTGTAAATTGAGTTACAAGCTTGGTCACGGAATGAATTTTTGCTTTGTTCTGGACGTTTAAATTCTAATCACCAGAGGCAACGTCATCTTCAGCCTAAAACCAGGGTGGTCATACTAGGAGGATGTGAGTGGCCTCATTTCAAACAAACACAACATCCCCAAATGCCCTAATCAGTCCAGTACTCAAAAACAAAGCTTGTTGGACTTAAGCAGAGACTGAGGTCTACTTGTTCCTTTCAGTTGCTTTCGGGCAGGACACCGTGGACCACCAACACTGACACCCACACTCTTGGCAGTGTCAACAGTCCACCAATCAATGGTGTTTACCGTCGCCCGACTCATGATGTCATATTCCGCTCCCGCTATCCAAAATAACGACGCCCTCCGAGCCTGAAATGTGCGTCAAGGCTCACAAGGATGCGTATCAAGAATTCCACATGCCACAGTAAACTCTTGTCCCTAATGAGTCCTCACTTGGAAAAAGGGATAATAAAGTGTGCGGGTTGTGCAATGAAAGGTCCGAGCCATAAACGGCTCTGATGGGTATCATTTTTTCCCCTTTTTTATTCTTTTTCTTCTCCCATTCTTTAAGCCCAGCGGTCACTTATCAAAGCTTGGGAAATAATCATGTTTGACATGGAGCAATTCAGGGACGGATAAAAGGAATACAAATAGCACTGACACCAGCTAAACTAATTTTCTTTTTTCTCTAATCTTTCAAAGAAAAGATTTTTATTTGTCCTCTGCGGATTTCTATTGTTTGCCAGTGGAGAGAAGCTTTCTTTAAATACGACGTGTTAATTGAACGCCAACGGTGGTGAAATAATTACTTCGGGGGCACGTAACGAGTTTGTGTGGTCCATGTGAATGTCTTTTGCCTTCATGACTTTAATTTCTTTACCTTGCGTTTACCCCGAAGACATCCTTCTATTTTTCGATTGTCCGTGTGAGTAAGAAAATGACATATGACTGTACTAAAATTGGATTATGGCAAAGAGTGTTATTTCTAGCAGAAGTACTCAAGAGGGAGAATAGATTTAAGGGATTTAATTCCGGCTTTGGCACGGGGACTCTATGGTCCAGGGCGAGGCGAGGGAAACATAGTGGAAACGTCTTAAAAAAATACACTTGTAATGCTGCTGTTGGGGAAATTGAAGCGTGAATGTAACTGTGTGCCTCCAAGTCTTCCCAGTGAAATGTTTTCAGGTCTTTCAATTAGCAATTGAAGTCAGATGGTGACGTGAAAGACGAGCGCAATGCAGCTATGAATCAACAGCAGTGCCAACTCTTTACTGGTAGAGATTTGGATTAAGACATCATTCTTCTTCAGTTAGGATGCCATTTCTAATCAAGTCCAAACTTCAGTGAGTCAGGACATGAATAAGCAGAACAGCTCAGTTTTCATTCGGATGTTTAATAGAGAACGGAAAAAATAAAGTAATAAGTTCAAGGATTGCGACTCCACTATAGAAAGAAAATTAGATAGAGTGAAGCTTTGGCTATAGCAGGAGGGATTGATAAATAAAATAAATATATTGGCAAAAAGGAGGGATGAGAGGAGAGCAATAGCCAGTTGGTCCTTCATCCATCATCTGTTTGGCTTGGATGCCAGCTTGTTACTGGGAACATTGAACTGATTCATATTCAGCACCGGGTGGAGGGAATGCAGGAATTTACATTCTCCCCTTTACTTGACTTTGCATTATACACTGTAAAAAATCTGGTCAGCAATATGATACTGGTAATATTTCCAAAATACACGCTATGAGATTATATATTATTCCTTCATCCTCGTATTTTAGCCATTTCAGTATTTATATTTTTTGCTTTTTGTCTTGCACGCCCTTAAAGGGCTGTAAATTGCTGCCATGCCCGGTTTAGAGGAAAGTAGTCGCTGGTGTCAAAGAAGTAAGTAATACATCTAGAATGTTTGGGATCTTTATATGTCAGGGATAAACTGATTGTTCGCAGAAGTTACAGAGCGTCTCAGCAGTATTTGCTCTGCTGAGTGGCTATTAAAAAGTTCCAGCTAACAAGTCTTGTTATTGCTTGACATTTGTTTTTATGTGCTGCCAACGTGACATATATACATACACTGCCGTTGCAGTTTTTTTCCGAAATCATCCAGTCATTATTGATTTTTGTTTTGTTTTGAAATTATTCTGTTGATTTATGATTTTAATTTGTTCTGTGACCAAGCTAGTAACTCAATTTGTTTCAATAAATTTTCCCCATAAAAATAAACTGAAATCCAAAATACACCACACGTTATTGCTACTGATAATATATTTTTTTTAATTGGCGAATAGAAACAGCAGTAAAATGGTGTATCAGGTGTTTTGTTAAAACTGATGGAGCATGCTGTACATGATGATCAGCCTTGAATTTGCCCGCTAACCTGCTTTGAAAGTGAAAGCGTCAGCAGGGAACGGCGCTTAGATTGACCGACGGGGTCGGCGTAGCTGTCACTCGTACCAACGCCATTTGTGACCAGCGCTCAGCAGAAATGTCACACGGCCTCCGGAAAATGGCGCAGCAGTCACTTTTTTTTTTTTTTTTTTTTTTTACTGCACATTCTTCCACCATATACTGCATTCCAATTCTTTCTTTCCTCCACATACTCTGACATGAGCAGAGGCACATTTCTTTTGACGTTGTTCTGCTTTGGGGTAAAACACTTGAGTCGGCAACATTGGCATCAACAAGCTTGCCCTGTTGTTGTAACTCTTAACGTGCTATATATTGTGTGTGACACTTGTGTGCTCACAACAGCTCAAAATGTCTCACCCGTTTCACAACTATGTAAACACACCTTTCCAGGGGATTTGACGCCACCTCTGCCAACTTGTTCTGTAATCATTTTGAGTGGCTGACCTTCTGTGCTCTGAATGGAATACAACAAAAAAACTCCAGACAAACACAAAGTAAGAAAAAAACAGCGTGTGCAGAAAATGTTCGACGTTCACATAACTCCTGCAAGGAACTACTTCTAAAAGCATGTCATTTGTTGTATGATGAGCCAATAACGAGCAATTAAACCGAGAAAATAGCCTTGATGAGTGTCGTGAGAAGAATCTTGCTGCAAGAAGCATAAAAACATATTTAATGGTCAGTTTACCTGCCCGCAAAAAAAAAAAAAAGAAAAACTAATGTCTCCCTCCACCTCAGTGTGTCCTGCACATAATTTGGGTTTTATTGGCTGTGGCTATGACAGCTACATCTCTGTGATTGCCGCCCACGGCAAAATGCAGCAGCAGCAGATTGAACTTGCTTTTACTATGCTGCATAATTTAAATGTTTAATTTGAAGAACTGACCAACAAAGTGCCTCTGTGTAACCAAAGTCATACATCATTGTTCACAGGGCTTGTTTGTCACCCAGAGAGAACTCATGTCCACAATGCAAGGTGCTGGGGAAGCTGATAACAGAGAGTGGTGCATAATTTCAATTTTGTAAGTGTCACATAAATTTCTGAGAGTTTATCATGAGAATGTAAAATCAAAGCAAACCGATTGTCGGGAGAAATATTGTTGTTATGTGGAGAGTTAGTAATAAAGTGTGGGGTCTCAAAAATTGGTCAAGGGCAGAGGCACTTTTGGCAATTTATTATGTTGCAATAAGTTCTGTTTTTATGTTCCTTTTGTACCCTTCCAAAAACATAAGTGCATTTCTCCAGCTGCTGACATTTTTAAATTATATTGCATTTTGAGCTTCCAGTTGGGAGGTACTGCTGTTTTCATTTGGTTGTGATTACCTTAAATAATAAGATTAACATTTTGTCAAACATCGCAACTCCCCTCTGTACATTTCTGGGTCTGACAATGATAGCTGCCATGCCATGCACCACCTGCTCCTTAAATGTAATGTTTCATCCACCCGTCACACCTGAAAATGTAAATTTGTGTGTATTTTATGCCCCCCAATAGGATACTCCGGTTTGTATTAGTTAATAAGTTAATCTGCAGACACTTAAGGAAGCGGAGGCAAACTATTTGGTGCATAGAACCAACATACCGGCAATGCTTGGGGAGCGTGAGTTCTAAATGCATACGGCTGACCTGTCTCAGTTTTCAATTCCAGCTCGAGGTAAATACACCGGCCAAGCAGATGGAGATACAACCGGCTAAATTGGACTTGGCTGTCCAAATATTACGACCTTACACAAGCTTTTAGGGGTCATTGGAACTTGTGCTTAATGTTGTTATAGGCAGCTTTACGCCTCAATATAAAGCTTCACACATGCAACAGACAATGTTCACTCAGTACACGTTGTCATACACACTGTACTTAGTGTCCCGTAAGCCATCCAGCATATTTTTTTTTTTACATCGCTGATACACGGGCTACTGCATAACTCTCTTGAGCCGTAGTAAAATTCTATTCAGGCTTCAGTTTCATATTTCTGATGCCCTGTGAAGGCCAAGGTCAAAAACTGTGGTTATCGTAAAACTCTATCAGGACCACGAGATTGTGACTCCACCAAGTCAAGTTACAGTGGTGAATAGAAAAAATATATCTCATACTTGTTGCCTGTTAGGATTCTATCTCAGCAAAGCTGTCGGTTCTGCCTTGATTAGTAATCTGATTTTTGGATGAAGCAGACTGTCGATTAGAGATTACAAAAATCCCTTATTATACATCTTTGACAGCGCCATATAGTGAACCATAAAATGCTTTTGGCAAAAGGTACAATCCACCATTTTCTATTCATACGACAGAATACTAGCTCAGTTCAACTAAGCAGGTCCATATTTCACACTGTGGGTAATTTGCGAGTAAATTGAATCACCATTATTTCAGTAAATATACTTTCTGGGACAATTTAATACATATATGTAAAATATTATGTGCAGTATGTCAAGATTGAAAAGCAGCAGTCTGAGGAAGCAACAGCTATCGTTAGTTACGAGAAGTTGAGCTACAACTATGCAGACCTTTCAGACTTTCCAGCCCAACTTAAAAAAATAATTGACTCATAGATTTGTAATTTTACCCATTGTCAATCAAAACACTGTAGTTGTAATCCGCCCTCATGCATTGCAATTGCAAATACCGGAAAAAGGAACAAGAGCGATATAGCAATGCATTGTAAGCAACTACTGCACTGGCATTTAACCTTTCAACTGCAGCTAAGGAGATGCCGACAGACTGTTCCTGTGGTTAATTTCTCAGTGTGAGGAGAATACAATTGCGTAAACGTGCAGCAAGGTGAGGTTTCAAAAGAGCGCACACGCTGAGGCGGCTTTCCATGGACCGATAAAAGCCGACTGCTTCAATAAAAGATGCCGGTGATAGAGCACCCTTTGGAACAGATGTTGATAAAGAGCTGGTGATATTTTGTCTTCAATATCTCCTGAAGACAGCACACCATAATCACAGACTTATTACTCCAAGATATGTGAGATACAGTACCTTTATCATCTTATGAGAAGTGTAGGCGCTGCTGTCTAAGATTCCGACGCTTATTTGTTCTACGAGTTTTCGATGAATGTCGCAAAGAGCACGTGTAGCATCAAATGTTGTTTTTCTCTCCGTGTTGCTTTCTTTTCATCGCTGACTTTCTGCTACTTGCTCCTTCTGCTTTCAGAGACAGGTAGCCATTACTGAGGTATAATCTAAAGGAGGGAAAATCAATGGCGGGACATTAGGCTTTTATTTGGGGTCATACAAGGCCATTCCATCTGTAATGTGTTGAGAAATTAGACACACTGCTGGTTAATGGAATGCCATTCTCACACAATACGTGAGCTGGCCTTCATGTTCTCTTGTCTTGTTTCATGCTTGGTATGTTTTTGACCTGACCCATCTAGCACATTAAGCCGTGCAACCACACACAGATGTTTGCCTATTATTCCATTTCATCCAAATGGGGTCCAGACTTTTAGCCCTCTTTCTTTAAAAACTAATTGCCGCAATTGCCATCAAACAATATTTTAACTACTGTTGAGCGGGCACCAACGCCAGAATCGGACTATCGTACTGCTCTGAGTTAATGCTTTACGTAATGTGGGGAAAAACTTGTTCCTATCGAGAATGCCTGAGATAAATCTTTGAAGACAAATTAACCTATGTGCAATTCATTATCTTTGCAAATAGGTCAGACATTTCAACATGGAAACATGCAAGTTGACGGTTTACTTTCCTACATGCAAATGGATTGGACGCATATTACAGGAAAGTGTAGACAATTAGTCGGATGGAAAACTGTATTGTAGGATTTAAGAGGGGCCTCAAGAGGGAATGCATGCAGTCCATCATTTGCTATTGTTCATGATCAGACAAACTGCAATTGCTTTCATCATCTAAGTAGTCCCAATTGTTGCGATTAATTTTTGAAGGTGCGAAAATGCATCAATTTTACGCAAACTGTTCCATGACATGGATTTCATACATCGTGCCGGTTCAACCACCAGAATGTTGGCCAATTCCAAATAGCGTAAACTGTGGGGAGTTTAAATACTGAGCATCCGCTGTGATTATTTTAAGAGTTGGTCAGTGCACGGCCTCAGGCACAAAATGGCACTACTTTGCACCAAGCAGTCTTATTTCTTAAAGGTTAAATAAGCCTATAATTGCAAATAAAGTCACAAGTTAAGTGAAGGTTCCTTCGCTGTGGCTATTGAGCATGACTTAACTTCTGATGCAATTCCTAATTTTATATGTGCAATTGGCTCACAGGCAATAATCATATTCACTCCACATTTTTGTTGCATTTATTCAGTTAGGTTTTGAGGCTTCCTTGTGAAACACGATCGGTTCTCAGATGGCTATAAGGTCAAAACTAAAGGCCGTCGCTACCCCCTAAATCACTAGACCATCAGTCATACCATTTTTGACCCATAAATAATCTTGCGTGGGATGACATTTTGCGATAGCCTCAAATCATTTGCAGATGGTGACTCTAATGGGAGAATGGGATTGCCCATTGTCTTCATGCGCCAATCAACTTGCCTTGTAAGGGGTAATTTATTGCCGCAAAATCAAAAGTAGACCCCCCTCCACTCTCCCCCCCAAAAAATAGAAAGTCTGTCTTTAGACATGGAACATCGGTTGTGCTTTCCATTCTGTCAAGGGCATTTCGGAAGGATGCAATCACACAGGCAGGAAATTCAGTTTGAAATGAGTAATAACCTGCAGAGCGCTATAAATCACGGGCCCTAAACTCCGCACTCGTCCTGCATTCAAGCAGACACACACACAGAGCAACATGTTCTCAAGGGAATTTAAAGTTAAGCACTATTACATTCCAACTGGTACATTTTTTACAATAACATGACCGCACAGCTCAGAAAACTAGAAAGTCTGGTGGCAGCAAACTTTTACACAAACTCGTGCAACAAGCTGTGATGAAAATATTGTATAGGTTTTTGTTTTACCATAACAGCTCATCATTTCACCATGCTATATTTTTGAAAATTGGGCTGGTGATTTTGTTCCACTGGGATAAATCGAATGAGTTGTTTGTCACAACTGCAGAACATACACTTTTATTGGACCCTCTTTCCATTTTATATCAGCCCTTCATCTTACATGATGATAGTTTCTGAATGTAAAAAGTATTGAAAGTTCACTGAGTAGTTATTTATAATTCCCGACCAACCAGAGCAACTACACTGCCAATTAAAATTACAGTCAGGTTTTATTGGGTCGTTGACAAGCTGGCACACTTTTTGGCAGCAGGCTTTTTGATTCATGTTTATGGTAATAAAAGTTTTGTGTGGTCTTTATTGTTACTGCATATGTGTAATCAATTATATATCCTTTTATGATGTACAGATTTTTGGAAATTTTCTTTTTAAATTTTGGTGTGGAGATGAAAAATATTTTGGAATCATCCCAACCAATGAATCCAAGTTTGATAAATGCAGGCATGTAAAAAAAAAAAGTTGTCACTACGGATTGCTCATCATAATTTTGAGAGCAAGCTATGCCATGAATACCAAAAAACAGCAATTAATTGACTAGCCTCCAAAATATTTGTATTGGTCTATATTATAATTTGAAACAATACATTTACCATTACCTATAATCCTAAAACTGTAATATCATTTTAAACTCAGTTTACAGTAGTGATGGGAAAATGAAGCTTCGAGTTTGCTTCATGAACCAGTTATATTCTTTGACTCCTCTAGAGGGCACTGTTGGCTCAAATAAAGGAGTTTAAGGAACAGCAAGTCAGCATACTTTGAGCCCAATGTTGAACAGAGAAAAAGAAAAACCAAGTGATTCATGCTGCACATTTGAAGCTTCATTTTCCCATCATTAGGAAACTATTCCACTAAATAAATGCAGTTTGGTGAATCAGTGAATAGTGAACAGTGAATTTTTGTACATACTTGTATAGGAAGCCCTTAGCAACCATGCATACAGACAGGTATGCATGAACGCCCAGGTGGACACACAGTTTGCATGTTGCCTTCGTTTAATTATCCTCAGAGGAAATTCATTAGCATGCAGTGACTTTTATAATTGACTCAGTTTTCTCGGTAACGCTTCAGACTAGAGAGACTGGAGAGCAAGAGTCAATTCCAGAGAAACTGCTAAAAGACTGATCACTGATCAGAGTCAATAATGTGCACTAGCACTTAGTTGGTGCTTATTGAACAGCTTGTTGGGAAAAAGTTGGCATCAAAAAGCACTTCCATTTACATAAAAAGGAGCAAACACACCTCTTGCTGTATGTGCCAAGTCACTATACAGTGACTGTTTGTGGTTGGGATTTTTGCAATTAGGCTTTATGGTAGTGGTGACTGTAATTGCTTTTCCTCCCTCATATGATGGTGATCATCATCACTCCCCTGTCATTCACAGTGGCCATGAATATTAAACGCCACCTCTCTATGTGAGCCTAATTGGAAATAAAGCATCTCTGTGAGGAAACAATGAAAGAGAGAGTGAGAGGCATGGAAGTGATTTTGTTGCGGTTTCCATGCAGTGTTTACGATTTTTCACACACGTAGACGCAATGCTCGCCCATTTAGGTGGTCCAATAAAAGATCAAGATGATTCATTGTTGGGGGGGGGGGGGGGGTAGGTTAAGGTGGGGCTCGACATAACTCTGCTTATTTAAATGAAATGTGAAGTCATTAATAGACTCTTCTTGATTACCAATTCTGTTCAGTAATTTTATTTCTTTGAATCATAAATGCTGCATATATGTGTAGAAAGTTATCCGCCCCATTCCGTTTTTTATTTAGTCCTCAGTGGACCTCTCAAGCAAAAATCCCACTATCAGGCATACCAACAAATAGCAAATGAGAACTTCCTGAGTGGACTGAAATGAAGACTAATCCTAATTACGTATGTGACATCACTGTCGATCCCCCCCGATTTTACTATTGGTCGTTAAGGTTTCCAACCCATTTGACATGGGTAATGCATCACAGCAAACATCCATTTGTGTCAGGGGTTGATCTAAGGCTATAAAAATGCTTTGAGAAATTTTTATTGGCGTCGGCTGTGTAATATGGACTAAATTGCCACACGCATTCAAAACCATTAGTGTGGTCCTTAAATTGCTGCCATCGCCATAATGTGGGCAACTTTCCTTCCGTGACCCCCCCCCCCCCCCCCCCCCCCCAAGATTCGCCAGTACACTATTTGCAATTAGATCTCCTGCTGGGGGCTCAATATGGAGTCCTAATTGAAACGGTGTGGTGTGTCTGTGGTTACATATTTGACATTGAGTATGCTTTGTTGTGGGAGGCTGTTCGTGGGAAGTCCTTTGCAACAAAAGAATCATTGATCAATTCTACAGCTCCAGTCAAGATCACACGCATGCCTGCAAAATGGCCTCCATCACAAGGAGTGCATCAACATGCCATTAAATTTATAATCTATAATTTCGTGTCTTAATGAGATACAGTAACAGCAAACACCTTTATATCACCGAAAAAACTTTATAAGGATTTTAACAAGGCATGACAACAAATAAAGGGTTTTATTACAGACACACAACCTAGACAACTTTGGAAATTGGAATACACGTTAATTTGTTTTTCCTCAGGGCGTTGGGAGAAGAAGAATCCGAAGATTGCAGCTATTGTGTGTATTTACGATTTTCAAGTCACTGGACTTAATATGGCAGAAACATTACCCAGTTTTTCGCCTGTCCTGACACCTTATTTTTTTCATTTGCTGTTTGGTTCTGTATAATGCACTGAGCAATTTTCCTATTGAACTCCGGATCAGCAATTTTTACAGATGTTTTTGTCTGTCGTTTTAGAGAACAGATTGATGAACCTTGTCACGGTGGTCGTGTATGCGACCTGCCCATACATACCAGAAGCCATGTTGGGGTACTGATCCACAGGCTTCGGGCATAAAATTGTCCCAAAAGTGGGATGGCCATCTGCCCATTTGGAAGCACTCTTGGGACAAAGTGACTCGTGTGTCATAACCCCTGGAGATGTTTAAGCCACTTAATAACTGAAATCCAATACACTGAGAACTGGAAATTCTACTCAGTGATGTGGTATCCATATATGCATTCCGGCAGTACAGTCATGCACAATTAACAGTTTAGCTCAAGCCAAATGGGTCTAATGAATAGTATATGTGATAAGAAAAAAAATGCAAATGTTAACAGTTTCTTTGGTCCCTGTCTCTAGCCTCATATATCACCTAACCATGACCTGTCAGACCTCGGAGACTGACTTTTCCCAAGATGGAAAAACTTGCGGAGGAAGTGAGCAATTCTGGTGGCTTGGCACTAACGTGCCGATTTAAGTCCGGTCACGTCCTCACCCGTAACTGCTTGAAAAGGCCCTAATGTCTCCTCCAGATGCAGAGCCTGACCAGTGGATAAGGGTCATAGAGGAGAGGGAGTCGTCATTGATCACTTTAAGACCTGAAATGACTTCTAGCGTCCATTTGTTTGTGATACAAAATTACCGCTTTACCTGCTGGACTGGCGTGATAAAAAAAAAAAAAAAAGACAAGATGTATTGTGTGTAATGCACAATCTAAAAACATTCTTTTGTAATAATGAAACGAAATGTGCTGTTTTAATTGTCTTAGCAGCTAGCTGTCTGTTGTGGTCGCGACCTATTTTTATTTTAATTCAACACCGCAGTGCTGCTTTTCCTTGCCCATGGGTGAGGAAAGGAAAGTTCAAGTCTTATTTCTCTTAGCATAATATTAAACGTGCCCTTTTACCAGTGATCGTTTTAATCCACCCTTGACATCCATCAGCACAAATCTCAAATTCCATTCCATACCTCCACGTCAGTCAGGACTGTGGAAGCCTTCCCAGCAGCTTAAAAAAACATAGCATACCTCATGTCAAACCCAAATGATTCTTTTTGACTCAATTAAGTGGAGTAGTATTAAATGAATCGGAAAAGTTTTCCTTTCTGAGCGGGATACTGGAAAAAGCGTTTGACCTTCCAGTGGCGGCTTGTACGCCATGTTTGTTCAGACCTTTCTTATCATCTGGCCAAGATGGAAAATAATATTAAAAAAATAGAAGCATTTTTGAGGTGCACAGTAATCTTGCGGCCCGTCCCCTCCGATACTTATCAGAGGGTGGAAGCATGTTTTCAGTTAATTCATCCCAGGAAGGTGGGTGGACATGAAGTGGTGGTGGTGGTGTTGGGTTCACAATTCCCTCACAGACATGTCGAGAAATAACAAGATCAAATAAATACTGCAAGGGAATAACAATCATGTTCATTTTGCTGTGTAAATATAGGAAGGGGATAGGCATCTCTTCACAGCTTGAGAGATGTTATCCTTGGTTTTTCCTCTCCACAATTCCTTATTGACTGAGAGCATGCGACAATTCAGAAATTTCATAGCTTTACTGTTGCGTGAAAGTAGCAAGGCAAGATATGAATCAAGACAGATTTCATATGATGCCATATGAAACGTACATAAAAAATCCAATGTCATAATTGAGGTCCATAAAGTAGAGCTAAGGGGTTAGCTGCCCTGCTTTCTGTGAAAGCCGAGTGAAAATGTCTGCTCAGAGCATGAATGTCTTCTGCCTCTTGGGGGAGACACTTTGTCACATCCTCGTTCATCCTGCTGTATGCAAGCTACTTTTTATAAAGCTAATTTTATTCGAAGATTTGGAACTAAAACCCTCGTAAGTACCAAGGCACTGACCTACCTACGCATATACAAAAGTAGATCACAGCCCAGAGAAAATAATCAGACTCAATATAAGAGTTTTAGCTGCTTTTGTTTACAATTCTTAGTGACCGGAAAATTATTATTTTTCATAATGTGGGCATTTTTAAAGCATTTGTTTACCTGCAATTGAGCTACATTTAAAAACAACTATTACCGATTTCCTCCTGAATTCCAATTTGTCCGTAGGTGTGATTGTGAGTGGTTGTTTGTCTCTGTGTGCCCTGTGATTGGCTGGCGACCAGTTCAGGGTGTCTCAACTGACACCCTTAGACTCCTGGCGTTGGCTCCCGTGACCCCTATGAGGACACGCGGTTCAGAAAATGGATGGCTATTAAAAACAGCCACAAACTTTTTGTTGAAGAAAATAAACTAAGATAGGCATCCCAGTCTTTATGGGCAACCATTAGTGCTCCAAAAAAAAATGACTTAAACGGTCCAATTCTGCTTCCCTCCACAGTCATTGCGCCGTCTCAGATAGATTGTAATGTCAGAACGAGGCGTGATCCCTAACTCAATCGGGCGTCTGTGAGAGAGGTCAGTGCTACGGGCTGCCATCATGCCACCTCAAATGACAATAGATGACGCTAATAGCAGACGCAACCATAAAAACTTATCAGATTAGGGAGCCCAATGAAGCTGTGACGTATTACTGCTGGCTAAACACCAAGTTGCTGATTGTGGGGAGTTTTACTGCTCTTTTATAGCTCCATCTTGGTTATGATTTCACAAGACCTATCTGGCCTTCGGCACACTTTCTTTGTTCAATTCTCCCTTTGGAAAAGGGAAATATCTTTGTTGTTTTCTGTTAGCAAGCTGTCATGCCTTCAAAAATGCCCATGTGCATTTGATAAAGATCTCTCCGGTCGGTCTCAATTTGTCGGCAGCCGCTAAGCAGCTCCAGATCGGTTCTCCGCCACCTCCCATTTTCTCATGCACGTTGTAATTATAGCCAGGTCTGAAATGGTCACGCGCGTCTCACAACCTTTTAATATGTTTCCCATTGAGCATTGCTGGCTTGAAGAATGGTAAAGGTATTCTGCTTCGAGTGAGTCAAGGATGTTTATTTATGTATGTAAAAGTTCTGTAGTCGAAAGCAACTCAGACAAACTGCGATTGCTGCTTTCGTCAACATTTGTTTAAATGCTTCCCTGTGGGAAAGTAGAATCGAATGTTGAAAATGCTGTCAATTGTGTTGAAATGGCTGTTGATTAATCGTTTCTTGCAGCAATTGAAGGAATTGGACTACGCTGTTGATTTGGTGACAACTTGTTTGTTGTTTAAAAAGAATAACATTTTTAGGAAGGTGAGCTAAATCCACACTTGTTTATTCTGCTTAATTTGATGGAGGCGGCAAAACAGCAGCTAAGAAAATTCAGAGTCCCCTATTCTGTTTAGAAAAATAGATTTGGAAACCTAACAATCTTTTTTTATTTCCATTTGTTAAATACAGGGAAAGCTCTAAGGTTGTACGCAATCTGTCAACTTCCAATTTGTTTGTATTTTTCCAAGTACCCAATCGTAAATGAAGATAAAATAAATATGTGGCAGAGGTAAACATTAGTCACTATTCAATATTCTGATGTCACTCAGTTCAAGAAAGTAGTTAATTGCTGTTAATAAAAAAATAACAGGAGCCACTTTTGAGCAGTGTTCCATTCTCACTGCATTAACATATCCAGATTTTTTTGTGTGTGTCACCCACCCATGCTAATGAGATTGTAAAATCATAATTATGACTATAATGAAAGAAATATGACATTTTTTTTGTAACTTCTGTGCAAATTAGAGCGAGAACACTGCGTACATACAGTAAAAATGTCACCAAATGAGTGAGCTTCTATTAAGCAAATTATTTAGCTGCTTCAGTTCCATAAACCTAACAATCACATTCCAACTGTCTTCGGTTTAAGAGACTTCCCGCTGCCTCACACTTTCTCCTTATGTGAAGGTGAATTTTTCAGATGTTCAACACACCAGTAAAGAAGGCCAGGGGGGTCAACTTGTCTCCTGTTAGCAGACGGAGGAGGCCGAATGGAGGCGGAGGAACAGATTTTATTTTGCCCTCTGGAGAACACACACACACACACACTCCCAACGGGTGAGTTTGCGTGTCCGCATGCATAATGAGGAGCGTATGTTTTACTGTATGTGTAGGTAGAGGGAGAGAAAAAAAAAACTCTTGAGAAGGGCATCGTACTTTTTCATCACACTCTGATGTTTCTCTTCAATTGGCAACATTTAATTTGGCCCCACCGCATTTTGTAATAACGTATAATGGAATGAAGTTGAATCGAGCGTGCGTGATTATAAAGAGAACAGTAAAAGCAGTTCTGGCATTTACTGCGAACATCATTTCTAACAGACAGGTCATTTGCAGCTTTATATTCAGTTCACACGACTCATTTGGACGCTGTTTCGGAATTCTTGTGCATTGGATTCAAATTAAATGAGCATAGTATAAAATGTAGCAACGGTGTTGGACATTTAATGCAAGACGCAATCCTCTTTCTTTAATGTTCTCATTCATAAGACATACTTGTAAATGTCTCTTTGCAATTCCCCTAAAATGCTGAAATTCAGACATTTTAAGGTCTTTGCTGTAAATACCATGGCAGCCATGCAAAGATGGGATTTTTATTGGCTTTTAGTGCAAGCTCCATGTTGACCTGACAGATGTCTGTAAAATGTTCTATGTATACAGTACAGCGCTTTTCTACATTATGTGAATTTGTCTCATAAAAAATTGGTGCTACCAGGTTCTCTTTTTAACATGGAACAAGCAAAGAAATGTTGAAATAATTTTAGTTAAGTGGCTCGTTTGAAGCGACACAGCTCTGCGGTGTCCATTTTGTTGCTGTGCTCCATTTTCCTGCTGCTCCTGTAGTTTTTACTTTGTTTCATCACAATGACCAGCAGCCTTCAATGAAAACCTTCGGTTCTTCATAAGTTTGAAATGTTTTCCTGTTGTTATAAAACTGCTGTTATGGCAACACCCCTCGCTGCTGTCTATATTTGGATGGATGGATGGATGTCTGAACCCAAGAACCTGAACACATTTGGAGTAATGCATGTGGGAGTTGAAGATGCAACCACACAACTTCTCCATTAATGTATGTTGAGAAGCTTTTTTTTTTTTTTTAAATTGAATATACTTTAATCCCTGCAAGGCCTGTTTTTTTTATTTTTTTTCCTGTATTTTCCATTCAAGAATTCTTGCACTGCTT
The DNA here is from genome assembly GCF_024217435.2 of Syngnathus scovelli. Classification (NCBI taxonomy): domain Eukaryota; kingdom Metazoa; phylum Chordata; class Actinopteri; order Syngnathiformes; family Syngnathidae; genus Syngnathus; species Syngnathus scovelli. The sequence goes on from NC_090849.1 coordinate 19,202,721, forward strand.
CAGTGGCCATGACGTTCTCAGTTAAAGAGCCTGCTGCAGGGAGGCAAGTGTTCTCAGAAGAATATAAGTGTATAATAAGGAGGGCTCTCGACGAGCATTTCGGAGACATTTAAGACAAGACGCTGATTAATACTTATTGGGTGGTTGTATTTTTATTGAGAGAGCACTAGTTGATATCCTTTCTTGTAAATATTGTCATCGTGCAGTGAAAACCTTGTAACTTCACTTTATGGTGATTTTGGCTTGTGGAAAGTGTGTGGTTAAATAAGCATTGAAAACAATAATGCTTTTTGGTTATTTGCATGCTTATGGTGATAAAGAGAAATATAAAAGAAATATACTGAGCGATTGCTTGCATTTTAACTTCCAGGTGACAAGACTCGGGCAATTCAATTGTTTGGTAAACGAGGTTGTGTTCCCAATGGCCTTGGATAAAAAAAATAAAATAAAATAAAAGAAATATATATAGCAATGATCACACAAGTTCCATAGAAGAAAACAATGAAGCATTAGTTCATCTGAAACATTTTCTGTGCTTCTTTACTATATGTTAACCACTTTCAGGCTTTGTTCAAAAACATTTATATTTAACTCAAATCTCCAAGGGAATTGCTATACTTTTTTTGTCCGTCACTGACCTTGAGAACCAGCAAGACTTAAGTGAAGCCTAGAATAGAAAAAAAGCAAACAAAACAATGGCATATGGAATACCTTTTATGGATGCTTAATGGGTTATGTGATGATTTATTGATGTAAACAAAAACAAAATAAAAGAAGTGCTGCACTTTATTGTGCCCAGCCATATATTACTCGTCGATGCATTGGCATTCAGTACAGGATTGCCGATCCAAATCAATAAAAGAAGAATCTAGATTCAACATCCACCCAGATAGGCTCCAGCACGCCCGCAGCCCCCGTGGGGGCAAGCGGTATAGAAAATGAATGAATGGATGGATGGATGGATGGACATCTACCCATCCATTTTTTATAGCACTTATTCATATGAAGCCTATCCCAGCTGACGTTAGGTAAGAGGCAGGACGCATCCTGGACTTAGTGCCAAACCTCAGAACAGTGAGACAGACAAGCGGGTACAATGGAAAGTATGAAAAAAAGTTTGAAATGTTGACTGTCATAAAAAATCTGAGGGGAAATAGAGCAGTCACACGAACTGAAACAATGGCAGTACTGTTTTCTTTGGTGACCCATTGAAAATTTGGGAATGGTTGTTAAAATGTAGCTTCGAGTCATTGATCCATAATTGAACACAGGTCAACGCTGCTTCAAGGCAAAGTTGTAAAATATGGATTCCTTCTTGTATTAATTTAGTAGCAATAGACACTGAATGTGGTAACCTGTAAATTGCCTGAAAGCTGATATGTTTTGATATTTCAAAAATACACTACTGTGAATTTTACAAAATTGTACCTGTTGTTTTTTTTTTTGTGAGTGAGGGAGTATATATCAAGCTCCAACTGGTGCATGCAACTTTGAAATAATATGTTGCTTATTTTTTCGCACAATGCACAACTATTGTACTACTTAGCTGTGTGTGAGCAACTGGATGAGAGCTGTGGCTCAAAGCAGCTTCTGTTGTTTTGTGTTTTTCATGTGTTTTACTGTATTGTACCGCCAGCTGCAAAGTCAAAAATGAAAAGTACTGTAATCTAATATAGAGCCGTTTGTCTTTTCTGTATTGTCTCATGTTTTACATTACAGACCGTGTTTACTGCCTTTCTCTCCTTTCCACACAATGCGTTATCATCTGCAAACACAATCACTGTCTTTAAGAGGAGCTCGCTGTTTGTTTATTCAAGGCTTATTTTTATTGTTTAGTGTGCATTGTGTTACTCAGTCACTACAATGCAACAGGGTCTTAATTAGGACCTCATGTTTTCTAATAAACTTGTTTCCTGCCTTTTGTAGTTAATAATAATCTGCCTTGGGATGGAAATGCAGGTGCATCATTTCAGGCAACATATTAATCATTGTGCAGCAGCAGTGCAGACAGCCTGAGGTATTCATCATTAGAGTCCCAAATGTTTTTATTTGCTTTCACAGAAGCACTGTGTGGTGAATGGTGCAAGGTACAAAAGTATTAGTATTCCATTTACAGCTTGTGACAAAGATATGCTGCAAATAATTCTCAAAGGGCAGTTTGATTTGCAATGCAGCTCCCTTACCAAACCTAAAAAGACAATTTATTGTCTCCGGTTCGAAGAAAACATCATCTTTCATAGAGCAAAGTACTCGAATGCTATATGACTCGGGATTGTTCTCCGAGAGAAGAGCGCTATGAATATCGTATTTTCTGTTCTTTTCTGAACTCAGCCAGAGGCAAGACGGGAAGGATGTTCTCACTCTCTTGTGGGCATGGTTTTACATTTGACAGTCAGCTTGTACTTAAATTGACACCACACTTGTTTGGTTTGGAATGTAAAGCAGATTTATTAAGCCATCGTTAAGAATTCTGTCATTTTTGTGGAATAGATTGTTGATTAATTATGTCTGGGAATTATTGTGTGCAAGGGAGCACTGCTTGTAGCAGTGATGCTTCTCATTCAGCTTTGTCTAGTTTTAATTTTTCAACATTGTTTGGTGGATGATTAAAAAACAAAAAGGAATACATCATCCTCATTTCCTTTATCACTCATGGTGGTACGCATGAGTTTGCTTCATTTCTCACTGAGTTATCTTGTGACCAGTGATCAGGTAACCAGTTCTGGATGTAATGTCAATGTTAATGCTAATGTAATTTATGCAAATCTATTAGCAAGTGGTTTCAGATATGATACATAATGATACATTAGATTTTTTATGGTAAGTCTTCATTTGCTTGTTCCATCTAGACTTGATGAATTGATTTTTGTCCAAGGTCTTTTGTCCACCATTATCACCAAGTCTAAATAATAAATCAATTTTACTTTTAAAATGTTATTTTCCATTTCCAATTTCCTAAGCACATGCAATACCGGTACAGACCACCGGTTAACGATCCCTGATCTAGCCACATAAATGATCGCATTTGAAATCGTTATAATTTGCGCCTACGGATCTAAGAACCTTCCAAATTAAAAATTCATTAACATTGTTTATTAATTATTTGAGTAATTTGGAAACAGGATATGTCTTTTTTTTCAAATTAGCCATTCACTATTAAATGAGTATTTGTCACAGTCCATTAAATCTAATTAGCTGTTTTATGAAGTGTTATCTTTTGTCCTGTGACCTTTTGGCGCATCTTCTCTGAACTGCTGCTGAACTCAGGGTGGATGCAGTTGAAGGACGAAAAAAAAGACACTCTTTAATGATTGAAAAAAGAAAGTATGATCTGTCATGGCTTTTTTTTTCCATTCATTGTTAAGCATTTCTTACCACTGCTTTAGGCCTGAGCACCAGGCCCTCCTGTTATCATGTTCACCAATGAATCAGTGACCCTTTTTTTTGTACCTGTTTGTACGACATAGTATTTTCACACTAAATTGCAAAAAAAGCTTGTTTGCTATACCATCAAATGTGGCATACTGTCACAGGCATAAATAATTTGTAGTAAAACATTTTCATAGAAATATTCAGTGTCGCATGCCACACTAGCCTGTGGAGCTAAAATATGAAGTACATTATAAAATACAGCGTAGGCGTTCACTAGTCTAGTGGTAACACCATTGTGTCTATTTGGTATGGATTGCTGAGTACCAATGTCCAATCTTTGCACTGGTCTATTAGTATTGACCCTGAGAGTGGAAAACAACAGCACTCATACAGAATATTGATGCCAGTGAGGTGGCATACGGCATGATTTGTGCACACATGCTTCCTCATTGATTGTTTATTACAACTGCACAGTACAGGGGGGAAAGGCTCCATCTATCACCCGCCAGTAATGAGTATTTACATGCCGACTCAATTCAGGGTGCGGGCATCTCCAATGGGCTCTGAGAAAGACAATGATTGAGGAGCAATCATATCCTATTATGTGACCGCACTACAAGAGTGGGGAAAGGAAGGAGTGGGAGTCGCGTGCTTTGGAAGTGACGCTTTTTGGGTGCAAGCGTGAACCTTTGCCGCAAGCTAGTGTTCAGCCTTGCCTCCTCGGTGCTTGGATCAATGCTAGTGCTTCATCACGTAGTGGCAAAGACTAATGTGCCTGTTTTAAAAAGTAGACAAGTATCCTGATGTGAGCTATGCCCGTGCTCTAATGAGCTGTGCCGCTGCATGTTGTCGTGGTGATTACCATCTCTTGTGGACATTGATCCCGGCGGGTTAAAAAAAAACACAGGAGTGAATTCGGAAACAAAGGCAACGGAACAGTGTGGCGCTTGGCTCAGGCATCCCACCAGGAACACCACTGTCTTTTCGAAAGTGTTCTCCTCTAGTCAACCTTAAAGAGGAAGTTGCCCCCGGTTATTCAACTGTTGCCAGGTGAATTAGGCAGTGGGTAACATCAGATGAACATCAATAAAATTACATATTAAGAACCGACGGAGCCCGTGGAAAAACAACCAATTACAGACAGAAGGTGTGACTAACAAGGTGTCCTTTTTACCTTGAGCTTTACTAAAACAATAGCAGAATATCCACCTCTGAAATACTTTTCACTCCTTTGCCAACAGAAGCCGAGCTTATGATACGGGAATCGGGATTTATTCTCAAGACCAGTCAGGACAGCTGTGCTCCAGCTATGCATCGTGTGATTTGTTTGTGATGTACCCAGCCTCAGAGTATTGTGGATCGACTGTAGTTTGATGTCATCCATGACAATGCACGTTTCTTCTGGGCCATCAAGCATGACAGATTACCGCTTCGCCACAATTTGGCATTGAAGGTGTTATCAGTCCCTGTCTGATCATCACTAGAGGGGAGCGTTCTTTCCAATACAGAATGTTTAATTCTTTCATATGTCTGAAATCCACCCAAACAGTGTAGATAATTCCCCATCAATGTCTTGTTTTTTGTTGTTTGACAACTACTGTTTATACTTGGGTGAGCTTAGATTTGCAAAGTGAGCTTCTGCAATTTGTGCTGCTGCACAATGACTTGTCATTTTTCTCTTTTCAGATAAATAATTTGTGCCTGTTCTAAATGGTTCAGAGCATAAGCAGACTATGAAAACAAATTGTTCATCATACAGGCCTCATTTCTTTCTTGGTGTAGTCCTTGTCTCGAAGTTTTAGTCAGTTTTGTGGTTTTACTACAACAACACACAATGTTTGTTGTTCTGGAAGTTTAGGCTTCTGTGTCTAAGCAAGAAACCAAAGATGACTTATGTTCTGACAGTCAATGATAACAAAGTGCCCCCTGTGTCCCGTCAGGATCCGCTTGAGAGCCAAATGTGTTTTGACTGAACTGATGAACATTTATTTGTAGAATTCGATGTGTCGGACTCTACGGCTGCCCCCGCCATGTCTTCCACAGAGGCTGCATTGAAGTGGCTACGCTTTCCTTTTTAATCAATACTTGTCATTGACGAAAAACTCTTTGAACTGCTTAGGAAAACTACCAATGAAGCGCACAAAGAGACGCCACTGCTTACATGACATTGTGTGCACTGTGGTTTGAGATGCAAGCATGACTTCCTGAGATGTCAATAAGAAAATTTGGGGAATTATTCTTAAGATCCATCCACTGCTTTTTCAAAACAGTTGACTATTTTGGCATGAACTGAAGAAACAAACTAAACGGCCTTTCAAATTTGATCACATGGTTCTTCTGGCTGTGTGGGGTCCATTTGGGTGAGTATGTGAGGGGAGTACAAAGAAACATTGGTGATGATCCATTTAACAAGGCGTATTTTTACACTAGAAGAATGTGTTTGCCTTTGACTACCATGAACACTACTCAGGGTTTTTCACAGCTTCCTGCAGTTCTTTCTTGAGGTTGATAGAGTTCAATAGAAAAGCCTGATAAATTTACACCCTCGATAAAAGAAGATTGTGGGCGTCGATTTTAAGAGCGAAGGCATAACTGCTTAATTAGTTGACCTCTGCGTGTTTTACTGAGAAGTCTCATCAGTTCGGCAGTCGAGATTCTGTCATTTGCGGTCTGGTAGTTCTGCGAAGAGGCTTCAATTCTGCAGGGATGCTTCCACAAAATCAACAAAGATGGATGAAATATAAAAACAACAAACTGATATATTATCCAGAATCTCTGAGTATAAATTTACATGTCTAATTTCTTCGACATTTAGTAGGCAGTCTCACAGGCCAGTACAGATGTCTTTGGCTCTGACCAAACTTCATGAATATGCATGCTGACAAGCAACAAGAAGTAGAAGAGAAAGACTCAAATTGCTCTTCTCTTGTTACAGCTTCTTTGGGCTTTGAGTGCATCAGGGAGAGTGCAAAGCTGTCCAAGAGCACATCATGAACTCCCCACTCACCTCATCCCCCTTGCCTCTCCTCCCCTCTCCTTCCATCTGGGCCAAATGTGTCTGTGAGAGTTTGTCGTGGGGGTTCGAGCTTATTAAGAGACATTTAAAGAGGATCCCTTACTCAATTCTCCTTTAATGTATTTGTTTAGGTATCAGGGCTCATGTCCTACCTTGTCAGAGGGGAAACGTCTTTTGTTGCGCCAGAGGAAACAGTGATGTGATTGTTCCATGTTTTTTTTTTTTTTCATCCTTTTTTCCTCTGGTCACATCTTCGACAAGTTAACCTCTTTAATTAAGAGTACTTAGCTGTGTGGGCCCGGACGGGGCAGGAAGCGATTGTTGAGACCTTGCCAAGCTGGATTGGGTTTCTCGGCAGCCCCTGCTTCCAGCCAAGACTTGAATGGGAGACTGGCTTGTCAGCAGATGCTGTGCTCGGGGATCAGTGTCTCTCTGTGAGGTTACAAGAGCCCTTTTCCTCCAGACAAGAGGAGGGGGTGGACAGAGGACAAGTAAAGGGTGTAGTGACCAAACGAAGATGAGGAGAAACTCTTATGTCGGAAACTGAATACTTGGCATTGACTGTCAGTTACTTTCTGGCCCGGTGAGCACGTCAGCATAGCATTGTCCTCATGGAGGAAAGTGGTAGTGGTCTGGGGTTAGGGTCCATCAATAGGGGGCACTGGGACCCACTCGCTGATATACATACATGCCACATCGTTTATGAAATCAACATATCCAGTAAAAGCCAAATGTTCAAATGTTATTTCGCGGGTAGAAATGAAAGTACACCACTAGTGAGTCAGAGACAGATATCGTACTAGATATGTCAATCAATATTTTCATAGTCATCACTTAATGCTGTATGTGTTTGTGTAGTGTAGTCACATGTGTTTTGACCTTTACGATATACATAATTGATTGATACAAGCATGTACTATGTTTTCACAAACCTCAAAATGTCATTGGAGGATTGCATTGAAATTTAAAAAAACATCCATGACTAAGTAAAAAAAGGCAGTATAGTATAACCACTTTGTCTAAAACTCACCCTTTGAAAATGAACATGAATGAAATACAGTGGCCCTATTTTCATTTTCTTCCTTTTGGTACTTTCTTAGACTTTGCACAAGTACAATTTGGCACAAGACTGAGTTCACATTGTTGTGGGATGAGACTGTCCCTGTCCTCACTACTGTGTTGTTTTCAAGTAGTGTTATCTTATTTTATTGGACTAAATTTTTGTTTATTATTACATTCATTTAATATATTATTATAATATAATATATTTTAATAAATAATATAGTATATTTTATAATATTTAATTATTTAATTGTATTATTATATAATTATTTTATTTGTTTCTTTTCTCTATTACTTTTTAAAGATGATGCGGATTAAATGGAGAACAGTGAAATTTTGTCCTGACGCACCAAAAAAAAAAAACTGTTCTCAAACAAGCAATGAAAGCATATAGAAGTCATCCATGTCCCAGTTTAAATACAACCTTGTTTGCAGTGAAGAAGGAATTCCCGCTAGTATCGCGACTGTTGGACAGTCGCAGAACCTCTGATACCAACATGTAATCTGGGACAACATCAAAGTGCTCACACTGGTAGACAAATTAGACATTGCAACACGCTGGGACCCAATTTGACTTGATCACACTTATTGCACATGACTGTCATAACTAAATATAAATGATTGCCATCATAAAAGATGTCATTTTCTTTCTTTTTATCTCTTACAATTACCAAACTAATGAAGCATTTCTCCTCATTCCCGTTAGTAATAAGAGCCAGCCTGCTGTGTTCGCATTGTAATTTCATCTTGCACTCTAACCCTAAATGAATACATACGTCATGTGGTTTACATGCTGTTTCTGTATTAGTCAACCCAGCGTTCTGAAAGAGACGCCTCTAATTTCAGTTTTTGATATCCTAAGTGTGCTTCATGCTTGCGGTGGCAGGGAATGTTGTGCAGGGGACAAACCCATAATCTCGTTAGCGTTACGGGTCTGTTTGCCAGACTGCAGAGCCAGACGACGGCATGGTGGAACTTTCCAGTTGTTCACGGAGCTCCGCTTTCAGTACAGATTAAGAAAAAAAAAAGTGAAAATATCCAGTACTATAAGTCCATAAAACAAACCTTGTCAACCGATATTAGTCATCTGCATGGTTGCAAACCTACTGCGGGTTGACACTACCCGATGCGATGCAACTTCATGTGCATACAAATTTGGCGTTTAAAGATAATCTGTACTGAAATATGATTCATTAAAACATTTTTTTCCCCAGTACATTTTGGTAAGGATATATTGTACGAGGTAAATGAACAAAAACAATATTCCATGCAGTACAGAGGCTCCCTTTAGTGGTATGCAAAAGAATCACTGAATTCAATGTGTCCAATTGCAGTAAAGTGGCTTAAACCTTTTATTTATTGCATATATAATAATGTTCAAAATACAGTTTTGTTGTAGTTGACTTAAGGTTCAATTAACGTTTGTAAAGTTAACATTTATTTGAATACAATTTATCTAATCATAATTTAAGTACAGTTTTTCATTTTCCTACATTTCAGCAAAGTGTTCATAATTCAAGAACAGTTTTGACCTTTTTCCTAAATTTAACCAAAGTTAATGTTAAATATACTTTTTATGAATACAATTTCCACCTTGTTTTTGATGAACATTTTACTGTATTTTGATGTTGGTTATGTAATAAATACTTGGAGAACCAATTTCATAATACAGTAGACTTATCTTAGTATAACAGTGATTATTTCAGCAACATCAATTGAACCCGTCTACCTCTTAATGTAGCCATGCCCACACACGCATACATATCGGATTACCCTGTCATGAGCTAGAATACACACATCAGGGTCTACAGGAGTTCAAAGTTCTTGGGTGTCCTCGACACTGAAGCGAGTTATTTTAGTCCCCCCATTGACCTAAATTACCTTTTAAATTGCACCCTTTGTGTCCAGACCCAATAAAGGGATGTAATCATTTCTTAACCTTGTAATATATCTTAATAGTGAAGCATGAGTTTCTGCATTAACCTCATTATCCCCCAAATTGTTTGGAGTTCATTTAAAAAGCTACTGCAGATGTTTTCCTGTTCCACATTTGTATTAGTGATATTTTAACAGCCAAAATAGATGACTGTGTCAAATTGGCTATTTTCTTTGAAGTGGAATTAAACTCTACCACATAAGCGGCGGTTTTCGTCGCAGGCAAACTATAGAGGAATGGCAACCTCATTTCCCAAGTTTACCACAAGGTTCAAGCATGCATAGCCTGTGGTCAGAGTGTTGCTGTACACTCTCGTAATGTCTGTCTGAAACCCGCCTCACTTCCTCCTCTTCCTCTCCCAGGAAGTGTTCGCCTCCGAGGCCTTTGGAGCTAAAGGTGGCGGCCTTTGTCGTAGCGCACAGTAAACCACATCCAATGTGATTCGTATGTCCCTCAACTCAAGTCTGGGCTTCATTTGTATTCTCTGACCGAGGCCAGATCAGACCTAAAAAATCTGTCATTGAGATTGAGCTCACTTAGTGTTTTCGACAAGCTTAGAAATGTTGTATTTTGAATGACATGAAAAGTGAGGACTGTCCACAAACAAGACATTCTCACGATACTTTGTCATAATTTAGGTTTTTTTTCCCCCCCTCCCCTACTTTAAAGGTTTTACTTGAGCTTCAGCAGTCTGCAAAGTTACTCAGGCTAATGTGGAGCTGCAGGCTGAAGTGCGGATAAATTAAATCTCCGCATGTATCCCATTATCCCAACACAGTATGCCATCGACGTTCTCTTCTAAAATAAGTTCCATAAAAAAAGAATGGCATATTTTGTCCGCAAGTGTGTCCTGTGGCTACCTTTTTTTCCTTGCCGTTAGTTTCCAGATTAGTATTGGGTATTTCAGTAAATTAGTTATGGGGAGGCCTACAGAATGAACCGAGAATATAGAAATTGGGACGGGAATGTTTTGACATGCTATGACAGACAGCGTGAGCAGAAATATGAAATATCGAATCAAGGGAGGCCAAGTCTCTCGATCTGGTAAAAAAAAATACTTTGCCACTCTTACCATGGAAACAGGAGACTTAGTATATTATAAAGATCTGATAATAGATATTAACAAAGGCTGATGATATTCCAAAATGTGATTTTTGATTTTTTTTTTGTTGTTTTTAAGATTGACCTGCTTGCAAAGTACTGATTTTACCATATTATTATTATTATTATTATTATTATTATTATTATTGAAACCTTACATGCTATAGAAAAACAAAACAATGGCAGATTCAAAATCAGTACCCAAAAAAATAACCTAGAAGAACATACTTGTGTCTGTGATTGCAAAATGTTTAAATTTGTAAAAATGTTCAATTTATTTCATCCCAAAACCAAAAACTACAGTTCAGTGACATATAATGTAATGAAAACTATACTTAACTCGAGAGAGAATGCTTCCGTGCAGTAGTGAAAAGGTCACATTCAAACATCAAGGTCCAATGATTAATTTGAACTTTTCCACCAAACTTAGTTAATCTGTGGAAATGGTCAAAAAGCAATTTGCAGACATATGGAGCACCAACGGCAGAATGGTTCAGGTTTGGGCCCCCCGGTGCACGAAAGTTGAGATGCTCAGAAAATTGGGCTGGCCTGCTGCAGTCTGGGCTTTATTCCAGAAAGCCTGAAAACGTTCAGTGTCGATCCGTCATCCCCCCCTTAGTAAGCGAGCTGCTCGCCACAGAATCAGGTGGTTGCAATTAGAGAAAATTAGCCCCGCTAATATGATTATTATAAAAAGTATTTTATGAGGGTTGCTGGTGGTGTTTTGCTGAATATACACCAGACAGGATGCAACATTTTTTCACTGGCAGACAAATGATCCATTTGCATCTTAAAAGGAATTCGTTGGCTATTTTGTAATTCCTCATCAGCACAATTAAGCCCATTTATTCCTTCCAACTTTTTCCGAAACATCCTTTTTTCATTCCCCTCGGCCAGCTAGCTCCGTGTCAGCGCGACAGTGCTGTATCATCTTATTAAATAAAGAAGCCAACTAATTTAATAATAAATTCCTTCTGCGCCGCAGAGGTCATTACCTTGACTCATGGAACAAATCCATTTAATTTTCAAGTAAACAATAAACACTTGTTGATCTAATAAGAAAATGTAAGAAGATTAAAAGAGCAGTGGACACGTAAATGCAAATTGAATCAGTGTGTTATTGATATTAAAAATTTATAACGTCTCAAAGAAAATGTCAAAATATCAGATCAAGATGCAAACATCTGGGAATAAGAGGGAATTTTTAGAAGTATCTTTTCATTGTCTTCATTGCGTAATTTTTCTTTGTCAAATTTGACAATTGCAACTTTAATGAAATATTCATGCTGAAATGATGCATTTAGTTAGTTACAAGCAATAAAATGTAAACTTTTTGCAACTTTTTCTCCTGGTTAAACTTGGTGAGTGTTAAATTTGCTGACAAATATTCCAGTTGTCTCACTAGACACGCCGCCGGTCCTTCAGAGGCGAGTCCTGGTCAGAATGAGCTCCCTGTGGAGGTGCTGAAGGAAGAGCCCGAGCAAGTGATCCTACCTGCTGCATTGTTCCTAGTTTGTAAAGTCCTCCGGATTCAATTGCCAATGCCCTCGCTGCTTTGATACAGTTGCTTGGATACCGAGTCCACCTGGACCAGCATATGGTCGCAGCATGCTGCTCTTCATGTAAGGCAGACGCTCAACCCAGTTTTTTTTTTTTTTTTTGGTCCCTTTTCTCAAACTCCCACTCTATTGATATCTCACTTTTTTTTTTATCTAGCAAAAAAAGAAAAACAACAAAAAAACATCACCACCCACTTCCCAGCTACTTTAAACTTCCCTCAAACTTTGCTCACTGATGAGGCTGCCCTGCCCGTGTACTGCTCTAATCACTTCTGCAGACCGTCTGAGGGTAAATGTGTGGCCGAACCAGCCAGTGAGAGAGGGCGAGGAAGCTGGATGGAATAATTATAAGCTAGATGACGGATGGGTCATAGCCCGTGACTGTCAGGAGGTGTACGGCTTAGGGTTACACGGGCCAAAGCCTGAGAGACTTAATGTTACACGGGAGAGAGCAACTGAGGTGAAAATCATGACGTGGAAAGGACACAATAGTTTCATTGTATGCTTTGATATCAAAAATTTTCTTGTCAACTCATTTCTTTTGAAAATGTTGTTGACTCAAAAACTCCCTGGATGAAAAGCTATTAACATACACAATCACAATAAGAATTGTTGCCACTTAAATTGATATATACTTTTCTCAGTGTTAAATTTAAACATGGATAAAAACAAAATGAAAAATATAAAATTGCTGGTACTATTTACAAAGCCTTACGCTGGTTCCCTGACAGCTGTAGAATAGATTTTAGAATTCTGCTTATGGTAAAAAAAATAAAAATAAAAAAATCACTTCACGGTTTGGGTCCTGAATACTTTAAAGAAACACCCAGCCTGCAGTGTACTAAATGATTTTAAATCCAGGTTAAAACCTTTTTTTATATTCCTTTAATTAAGGTGTTTTAAATATTTTGAAAACTTTTATTCAACTTTTATTTTATTTAACTTTTATTTCTTTACTCAATGTCCTCTGTAACTGTGTCAAGTTTATCTAAGAAATCCCATCAAACCTCCAAGACCATTCACTGCTGATAGAACTCAATTTATTTCTTTTAAACACAATATATGCTAATATGATTAGCATCATTATGTCTATTATTTCAAAGTGCACTTCCATTTCAGCATCACCCACAAACAGGTTGCAACATTTGTCTACGGTAGCCGCAGCTTAGGGAGCAACCGCATGAATAAAAGATGACTCGGCGTGTCGTTTAGCCGATTCCGCATCAAATGTGTTCGCTGCGTCTCGCTTGAATAATGTAGATAGGTCCCGTCGAAAAGGTCAGCGGATATTACCTTTCATTTTGAGATTCACTGCGTTTTCTCCAAACATGTGGCGTCTAATGCAAACAGCATGAAGTCAGGAGGCCTCTCGGTAGATGCCCACGTAGAGACGGATCATAAGATACACTGTAAAATTACACAAGTTCATTACGTGTTTCTTTGACTTTTTGTCCTTTCTTAAAAGCAAACATGGCTGCACGATATTCGTATTTATCTCCGCAAGAGGTCATGTTTTTTGTTTTTCAATGCAGTTTTCTGAATTATACAGTGCAACTATCATTCTCGAACGGCTCGACAGATGTACGGTGTGGATGGAGGTTAACAGTTGTGTAAAAATGGTGCGTCATATGTCATATGAAAATCTAAACAAGTGTGGTTTGCATTTTATATATTTTTTCAATGGTAATGGTAAAAACTAGGGTTAGGGTTTCAAACTAGGGTTAAGGTTTTAAACTAGGGTTTCAAACTAAGGTTAGGGTTTCAAACTAGGATTAGGGTTTTAAACTAGGGTTAGAGTTTTAAACTAGGGCTTCAAACTACGGTTAGGGTTTTAAACTAGGGTTTAATATACGGTTACTTAGTTCTCTTCAATGATTGTTTAAAATAGGCACAAATATATCTCAAAAGTTGCTATTGCGACTTGTGACGGGGTCAAACCAAATTTATGTCACGTTTGGCAGTGATTTAAATCTGTTCCTTCCTGGTACACAATTCACCTCACTCTCTTTTTCAAATGCATTGGGGAATATTTAAACGTGACATTTAAACAAGAAACCTTTTGTATTCTGATGAGAACTGACAGAAGAGAACCGAGGTCAAGCCCGGGCGCTACAAATCCAGGATGGACAAACCACAATACATTATACAATTAACTGCAAAGGGTTTACCTCCCAAGTGTAATTCAACATAAAAATCTCATCAGATCACTACCTAACAGATATTATTTTATCTCGGAAACTTCCCTGAGCAATAAGTCTATATCAATAACAGTAGCTACTGAAAGTCTGTTAGATAACAGATATACGTAAATGATTTCTGCCACCATTATTTTTTCCAGATAAGTCCCATCAATCATCTTCTCAAGCTACAAATACCCACAAAATTTTGAAAAATCAACTGCTGAAATGGTTCTGCACTACCTTTTAATGTTTTGTTTTTAATTAATGACAGCCACACAAGAGCAATTAGGAGGTGAGGCCGACGATGCGTCGTCACGGGAAACAGCTCAGGGACTTCTGCTCTTGTCAACATTGATTAATTCAGCGCCACACCGAACTTATTTGTCCCTCCGAGGCCCGGTTTGTCACTTGCACTTTGCATCATCGCGTTGAAGCGGAGATCATGTGAGATGTGATTGACAAGTGATCCGAGTAGTCAGAAGCGGAAGGAGGTTGTTAAGTCGTCATTCCCTTCACCAGATGACTCTGAAAAGAAATTCATAAAATGTTAATTCATTTGACGTCTTAAATGGCTGTGGCGCTTTTTTGACAAGACATCCAGTTGTCACCTAAGTTGATTGCCTGATTGTACTTGTCGGCAAATACACGGCCCGGGAATCTGCACAACTCCCATACTGGTCCAAAATATGCAAAAATTCTCTCATGCACAAAGCAGCTCCTTCATGAATGCACATAACTGGAGTACTTTAAATATAAAACATTTCTTTTAGCCTTAAGGGTTCCACTTTTCAGTCTAATTATGAGGATTGATACAACATTCATAAGTCCCTTATGGATCCAGCATCCATCAATGATTTACGCTGACACATTTTTAACAAGTCACTAAATATTAATTGTTCCCTTCAAATCAAAAGGAGCAGGATTTAATATTCAATGTGCTGCTCAGTTATCTTAGCCAGACATTACATTTCCTGGATTATTTCTTTTTTTTTTTTTTTTTTTTTTTTAGTTTTTAGTAGTTTAGATATATCTCGATGCCTGGGGGTTAAATTGGGGCCCAAAATCAAATACCAAGGTAAATTGGAATTCAACATTTGAGGAGAACGTGCAGCCGCTCGTGTGACATACTGAGGCCTCTGCATATCAAACATCTGTTCTAAAAAAGTTGGGACCATAACCATCAGATTGACACACTCCTGAAGAGGTTGGTCGAATCTAACTTGTGATCGATTTGTGCTCAGTTTATAGTCCAGCGTGCAGCCGTTGGTGCGCTCAGCTAGCCCAAGTCTTGTCAGTTGTGAGTTTTCCCTCCACTGGCTTTGTCCTGTCAGCTTTGAAACAACTTCTATCAGCGTCGTCTTCGGCTCTCGCTTTCAATATTCATCTGGTCTTCTCACTGCCTGTGATAGTGGCCAATACAGCGGCTGTCTCCACCCATTAGAGTTCAATAAAAGTCCTGTTAGAGCAGAGAGAGTGGCGCATTTGTCAAAGTGAGGACGACGCACTTGTGCACAATGTGTGTCTGCCTTAATGCATCTAACAACTCTGTGCCAGCTTCACCGTTAGGGTTTTTTCAAGCAAATGCCTAAAAAAAGCCCACTTCATTCATTTGTCTTTCTTTTGCTTCAATCTTAAATATAGTATGTCTGCATTTATCTACTACTGTAACATTACACCTCCTTAACACAGTTAGACCAGTGGTCCCCAATGTTTTTTGCGCCACGGACCGGTTACATGTCAGAAATATTTTCTTGAACCGGCCTTTACATGAATAAATAATACATTTATATAAATAAATAATAGATTTATAATAAATATATAAACACAATGAAATAAAATGATATGACTATTTCTTTTTTTTAGTAGGGTTTTTTTTCAGTTTTTCCTTGCCCTCTTGGGAGCTTAGGATCAGGGGACGCTAGTGTTCGTTCAAAACAACGAATTATTTAAGGTTATCCAATATATCTACTGCAATTTCACATTGGATTGCTGGTTTGAAATTCACTTTTATTATTATTATTATTATTATATTATTATTTTTTGTTTTTGATTTAAATAAACATTTATGTTAAAACTTGTCTGGTGTTTTATTCCTTGTTTTTATATTCGCCAATTAAAACATAAAAATTTCACATCGGATTGCTGGTTTGAAATTTACTTTTAATATTATTATTATTATTATTATATTATTTTGTTTTAAATAAACATTTATGTTAAAACTTGTCTGGTGTTTTATTCCTTGTTTTTATATTTGCCAATTAAAACATGAAAATTTCACATTGGATTGCTGGTTTGAAATTTACTTTTAATATTATTATTATATTATTTTTGTTTTAAATAAACATTTATGTTAAAACTTGTCTGGTGTTTTATTCCTTGTTTTTATATTCGCCAATTAAAACATAAAAATCAGACAATTGGTTAACTGGTGTATGACAATATGTGTTTTAAAGTTAAAGTCCCAATGATTGTCACACACACATCTGGGTGTGGTGAAATTTGTCCTCTGCATTTAACCCATCCCCGTGTGATTTTGATCCATCCCCTCGGGGAGAGGGTAGCAGTGAGCAGCAGCGGTGCCGCGCTCGGGAATCATTTGGTGATCTATATGAGGTTTTTTTTTTTGCGTTGTTATATGAGTTGGTACCCCCCAAAATAACAATTGTCGGCATAACGGACTTTTTTTTTTTTTAACCTTTTATTCAAACACAAACACATTCGGCATAATAACACCATCAACTACAATCCAACAAATACAAAATTAAAACATCAATGTCGGCACATTTTGTGTCGGCTGGCACAGCAGCGACGCTGTCTGTCACTCGAGAATCTTTGCGAACGAACCTGAAAATGGCGGTGTTCCTATTAGAGTAAAAAAAAAAAAAAAGAATAAATAAATAAAGTGTAGTGAACGATTCTTTAGAACACATCTTTTGAATGAACCGATTCTAGATTGGACTGGAATGCACATCACTAGTACAAAAGAGTGCAGACGGCTGAAGTCTTCCATGGCGAAATAGCCGACTGGTTAGTGACATGGGCTCTTGTTCGGTATGAACCTGGTTCGATCCCATATACACAAATGTGATTTTAGAATTGGAACCTCACAAATGCAAGTATTTATGTGTAAATACATAAGGTGGCCCCGCCCCCAAGTCGGCCGAGAGAAAATCAATGGATCACGTCCACTACCTAGGGGGCAGGGTGAAATCCAATAGTATAGGACACTCCATTAGGTACACCGCCATTTTCAGGTGTACCTAATAACAGGCCACTTCATTAGGGAAAAATCATGGTCAAAGCTTAAATGAAAGTGAAAAGTGCCACACCCCCACTTTCTGATTGGCTGTTTGATCTGTGACGTCACTTGGAAACTGCATTGGAAACTGCACCTTTGACCATGATATTTCCCTAATAAAGTGGCCTGTTATTAGGTACACTTGAAAATGGCGGTGTACCTAATGGAGTGTCCGTGTGATTCCCTCGTTAAGTGCAGGTGCGTGAAAAGTTTTAGCTCCTTTTGAACGTGAAAGTGGCTAAAAGTTTTCACGCACCTGCACTTAACGAGGGTCACTTGGAAAACATGTTGGAACGCGGCCCCGAGGACTAGAGCGTGACACCTGTGACCTTTGACCATGATATTTCCCTAATAAAGTGGCCTGTTATTAGGTACACTTGAAAATGGCGGTTAACCTAATGGAGTGTACGTGTGATTCCCTCGTTAAGTGCAGGTGCGTGAAAAGTTTTAGCTCCTTTTGAACGTGAAAGTGGCTAAAAGTTTTCACGCACCTGCACTTAACGAGGGTCACTTGGAAAACATGTTGGAACGCGGCCCCAAGGACTAGAGCTTGACACCTGTGACCTTTGACCATGATATTTCCCTAATAAAGTGGCCTGTTATTAGGTACACTTGAAAGTGGCGGTGTACCTAATGGAGTGTCTGTGTGATTCCCTCGTTAAGTGCACCTGCGTGAAAAGTTTTAGCTCCTTTTGAACGTGAAAGTGGCTAAAACTTTTCACGCAGGTGCGCTTAACGAGGGTCACTTGGAAAACATGTTGGAACGCGGCCCCTTGAGGACTGGAGGTCAACACCCCTGGTTTAAGTGAAAGGTGAGGACTAGATATTGCCCTAATAAAGTGGTCTGTTATTAGGTACACTTGAAAATGGTGGTGTACCTAATGGAGTGTCCGTGTGATTCCCTCGTTAAGCGCAGGTGCGTGAAAAGTTTTAGCTCCTTTTGAACGTGAAAGTGGCTAAAACTTTTCACGCAGGTGCGCTTAACGAGGGTCACTTAGAAAATATGTTGGAACGCAGCCGAGAGGACTAGAGCTTGACACCTGTGACCTTTGACCATGATATGTCCCTAATAAAGTGGCCTGTTATTAGGTACACTTGAAAATGGCGGTGTACCTAATGGAGTGTCTGTGTGATTCCCTCGTTAAGTGCACCTGCGTGAAAAGTTTTAGCTCCTTTTGAACGTGAAAGTGGCTAAAACTTTTCACGCAGGTGCGCTTAACGAGGGTCACTTGGAAAACATATTGGAACGCGGCCCCTCGAGGACTGGAGGTCAACACCCCTGGTTTAAGTGAAAGGTGAGGACTAGATATTGCCCTAATAAAGTGGCCTGTTATTAGGTACACTTGAAAATGGTGGTGTACCTAATGGAGTGTCCGTGTGATTCCCTCGTTAAG
This sequence comes from Syngnathus scovelli, assembly GCF_024217435.2. NCBI lineage: Eukaryota > Metazoa > Chordata > Actinopteri > Syngnathiformes > Syngnathidae > Syngnathus > Syngnathus scovelli. The sequence goes on from NC_090849.1 coordinate 19,221,639, forward strand.
CGCAGGTGCGTGAAAACTTTTAGCTCCTTTTGAACGTGAAAGTGGCTAAAACTTTTCACGCAGGTGCGCTTAACGAGGGTCACTTAGAAAATATGTTGGAACGCAGCCGAGAGGACTAGAGCTTGACACCTGTGACCTTTGACCATGATATTTCCCTAATAAAGTGGCCTGTTATTAGGTACACTTGAAAATGGCGGTGTACCTAATGGAGTGTCTGTGTGATTCCCTCGTTAAGTGCACCTGCGTGAAAAGTTTTAGCTCCTTTTGAACGTGAAAGTGGCTAAAACTTTTCACGCAGGTGCGCTTAACGAGGGAATAACACGGACACTCCATTAGGTACACCGCCATTTTCAAGTGTACCTCATAACAGGCCACTTTATTAGGGAAATATCATGGTCAAAGGTGCAGTTTCCAATGCAGTGATGTCACAGATCAAACGGCCAATCAGACAGTGGGGGTGAGGGCGGGTGTGGCACTTCTCACTTTCATTTAAGCTTTGACCATGATTTTTCCCTAATGAAGTGGCCTGTTATTAGGTACACCTGAAAATGGGGGTGTACCTAATGGAGTGTCCTATACTATTGGATTTCACCCCGCCCCCTAGGTAGTGGGCGTGATCCATTGGTTTTCTCTCCTCCGACTTGGGGGCGGGGCCACCTTATGCATTTACACATAAATACTTGCATTTCTGAGATTCCAATTCTAAAATCACATTTGGGTATATGCTCACACCTGGGCTCGAACCAGGTTCATACCGCGCAAGAGCCTGTGTCACTAACCAGTCGGCTATTTCGACATGGAACCTTCACTCAAAAGATTTGTTCAAAAGAATCGTTCACTACACTTTCTTATTTATTTCTTTTTTTTTTTTTTTTTTTTTTTTACTCTATTAGGTACACCGCCATTTTCAGGTTCGTTCGCGAAGATTCACGAGTGACAGACAGCGTCCCTGCTGTGCCAGCCGACACACGTTCTGCCGACATTGATTTTGTATTTGTTGGATTGTAGTTGACGGTGTTACTATGCCGAATATGTGTTTGAATAAAAGGTTGAAAAAAAAAATCAGTTATGCCGACAATTGTTATTTTTGGGGACACCAACTCATATAACAACGCAAAACACATATTGTCATATACACCAATTAACCAAATGTCTGATTTTTATGTTTTAATTGGCGAATATAAAAACAAGAAATAAAACACCAGACAAGTTTTAACATAAATGTTTATTTAAAACAAAAATAATATAATAATAATTATAATAATAATATTAAAAGTAAATTTCAAACCAGCAATCCGATGTGAAATTTTTATGTTTTAATTGGCGAATATAAAAACAAGGAATAAAACACCAGACAAGTTTTAACATAAATGTTTATTTAAAACAAAAATAATATAATAATAATATTAAAAGTAAATTTCAAACCAGCAATCCAATGTGAAATTTTCATGTTTTAATTGGCGAATATAAAAACAAGGAATAAAACACCAGACAAGTTTTAACATAAATGTTTATTTAAAACAAAAAATAATATAATAATAATAATATTAAAAGTAAATTTCAAACCAGCAATCCAATGTGAAATTTTACATTTTACATTTTTAAAATTCACAAATATTATTTTAGCAAAAATGTTACAAACAACTCTCAGTGTGATGAAATGCAACCGTGCACCACTGCAAGATGCAACCTCAATATTAAACAAACAAACAAATATTTGCCTCTCTGACAGTGTCAATCAAAAGTGAGCCTGAATTCATAATATATTGAATATATCTAGGCATTTTTTTAAGATGCTTCTTAACCTCAATTATAGGACACACATAGTCCACACTCATATACACACACATGCTATCTGGTGAATAAACATCTGGCTTGTGTTACCTTGCGCTGTATGATTTACACTCTGCGGCAGGCAGAAGGTTGAAACTTTAGCCGCACGTAGCACAGTGCACCGTTCCAATCAGGCTCACCATCATCTGTTTATAGATCGCCTGGACCAGCTGGTGAAAACTTCCATTTGAACTCCACTCATTTCCTGGCCAAAGACCAAAGAGGCTTTTCCTATTTTTTATGTCTGGCGTGACAATGTATTTACCTGAGATGCTGTTTGGACGGACCACTTGCCTTGTGAAACTTTTATTTTGTTAAAGACAGACTTTTTTTTTTGCACCCCCACCACCATTACACAAATGCTATCAATTGCTCAATATTTATTCTCTGTGTAAACTAATTTAATTTCATATAAACCATTGACCTAAACTTGTTTTTTTATGTTGTCCAACGTGATATTATTTATTTTACAGCATTTCACACAACAGATGAAATTGCTTAAACTTGCACGTGCATTTACAAACAATCCAGCCGCAGAATTGTAACGCTTATAATCCTCATTAGCATTTAAATTCCCACACAGTCTTTTGTTGGACCAACAAATAGAAACCTTGTGTTGCGCTCCAAGGATTGAGTCTTATATTTCAAACAAGAGTTCCTATAATTGCTGTAATCTAGTGTGGCCACATTCAAGCAAGCAAATTGAAACATACAAAGTAATCCCTGATTAATTTCATCTTTTAAGTCGATTTGCAGTGTGCGCTAAAATAATAATTTTAGAATGGATCTGTAAACCGACCACATTCAAGTGGCAAGTTTGCAACATTGTGACGTTCTACTCTTTCTGTCATGCGTATGGCTGAACTTGACAGATGTGCAAGCACCATTCAAAGTGTAAATGAGCTGAATAGGAAAGTGCATTTTAGTGGGGGGGGGGGGGTATGAGAGGATGAGACAGAAGGAGAGAGAGAGAGAGGATGAGAAAGCAATGATGGTGTAAATCTCTCTGGGAGCATGTCGTCTCCTCCCTAATGGAAATGGAAAAATGCATTTTCATGATTCATGCTGGGCATTTCCACTTATAGTCTGCAAATCATTAGAGCACAAGATGTCATATTTCTGTGGCCTAAATGGCAACCCAAGTGTTCAAACGCTCGGAAAGTGGGGGAAAGAAAAGCTAGAGTGAAGACGAGTAGGATGAAGAAGATGGAGGGCAAAGACAGACGAGTGGTTTAAGACACAATGACCTCTGTCGCTCAAGACATCTTTTCAAACAACACGCATTTCCTCAGATAATTTATTAGCTCAATAATTTTACCAAAATATGAAGGACGCAAGTTTATGTTTTGAAATTTTAAGGTTAATAGTCACTCTCTGCCTCAATGCTGTATTTGCATATTTCATTAAAGCCCTCTGCTTCCATCCTACGACTTACTTCAAGCGACACCGTCCATGGGTCGCCAGCTCTTTGGGACAATTTAAATCATCATTAAATTGAGCCGTGATTGCTTTCGCCTAGTTTGGAGGACACAAAGGTCACAGTGCTAATATTTATGCTCATTCTAGCATATATAGGGACCATAAATCATATTTTCACCGCCGAGAACGAGTACTGAAGGAGTGCAAATGTGACCCATGGGACTTCCTGAGATCTGATTGGAGGATGACAACATCATCGCCCTGATTACTCTCATCTGCGGAAACAAGAATTAAGAAAGTTATGTGACACAAGAAAAATGTAGTGAACTACAAATATTTATAAATATTCACAAGATACAAGAAACTAGGCCATTACATGAGCATTATATCACCCGAGACTTAAGTTCAGTGATCTCCTCTGCCCCGACATTTTCTTTGCTTAGTGTATAACAAAAAAGAAAACTCTACACTTGTGCTGAATTTACTCAATTTTATTTTCTCAAGTGGAAGCCTAATAGTGCCAATAGTGTTGCTTATCAGGTTTATAGATTCTAAATGGTCACTTTTGCTTTCAAATATCTTCCAAATTGTTCCTACCAGCTATTTCCTCCTTTTTTATGCCAAGTGAGGGCTGGCATTCGGGAGGAAGTGGCAAGACTGTAGCGCCCTACATAAAGCACTGCGAGTCACGCAGGCCAATGACGTGCATAGAATTGGACGATGGATCTCATTTGGATACTTGAGAAGCAATAACCGGGAAAATTTCTAAAATTGTCAGCCGAATTTGAATTTTGGCATATGCCAAGCGTTCTGATCTGTCTTACCAACGGCTGTCAACAATAGTGTGCAAAGTCGCCCATTTGGATTACATCAGCGTAGCATCATCGTATTTTTTGTAGCTGTAATTAGTTGAGGGGTTATGGGAGCAGATGACGAGGGAGATTGTGGGGATGCAGGTATATGTGTGTACGTGCATTGTATGTTATCAACCGGAGAGCCTTTTACTTTGAGTAATATTGGATTATTTACATGTGTCTGCACACCGCTCTCCTCATCACAGATGGCACGACGACGGATGCCAGCGTGATGATTCTTCCAACCTCCGTGGAGAGCCAGAATGAATTTGGGCGCTCTTGGAAGAGCCGGATGACAGAATGAGGCACAAATTACACTTGTTAACGAAGGACAATGAGTGTGTGACTTGCAGCTGTCTAATCTCATCTCTCTCAAGCACGCAGTGAACATGGAGGAGGAGATCTGACGTTCGGAGCCAAGAACACACGTTCGTTCATGGGCCGTCATCTGTTTGGAGATCTGGAACGTCAGAGAGCACATAACGTTATTTATTGACTTGACTTGTGTTATACCTGAACAAAATGAAACTATTTTATATTATTATTATTATAAGCTATTTTATATGAAGTTTGTTGCCTTGAAATTTAGACCTTACCCAACTTGGAGATTCCCACAATTATCATATAAATCTAAAAATACTAATAATTTAAAACTCCCTGATGTTTACTTTTTTTGGCATTGTGAGAAACTGTACGATGAATGCACTATGGCCTCCAGAGCTTCATGGACCAATCGCAAGAGGCGTGGATTTGAGATATTAGACTTTTCAGCAGTGTGTGTTGCCAAAAGCAATGACTCGTGTTTTCTCTGAGCAAAGTTTACTATTATAGTGACCTCGCAGGATCAAGTTGAATTATCTTAACTTGAGGATGTGATTTATTTTCTCCTTCTCTCTCACGATTGTGCTAAGGCTCAGTCAGCGGCGTGTTATTTCCAAAGTCTTCTCGAAATATACGCTAAAACAGGTGGACTGGATGCTACAAATTGCCTTTCATTGTGTTGTGTCTGGCTCATTAGCCGCTCTAGCCAGTTTAGGAAACTACACGAAACCATTAGAACACCAGTCAACTCCATTTTCGGCCTCATTTGCAGCACTTATGAATGATGTGGCATTGAGACCTCACACATGTGGATTAATCGATTCATCAAACAATTGCAGTTAAAGGAAAACTGGGTCACCAACAAATCCAAAAGGTGCAAATGAAGAAAATAAACTGGAAAAGTCAGTCAGCTTGTCTCTCACTAATGAGCCTGTAACTTTCCTTTGGACTGCGTTAAGACATCCAAAGTTGACCTTGCAGCGCCCAGTCACAATTAATTACCGCAATGACTCAGCACGTGGGACAGCCAGCTTTGTCCTACAGCACACTGTGAACGCGAAAGCTCTGACATTTTGAGAAATCGCTGCAAAGAAGCAGACTGAGGTTTGCACCAACTGTCTTTCTTGGCCTGCAATGGCGGGGCCCTGTAATATTCAGCACATTTCCTACACAGCTAATATCTTCTGGACTGTGGCTGAGCCAGGACAAATACGCTCATTTCCAGGACCGGGACTTGGCTTGCGTCGGCGTCTCCTTGACAATTTATGGAAAAACAAGAGAATAGGAAGGAGGGGAAGTGTAAGAGTGATTTCTAGCGGCGCCGATAAATCATGGGACAGGCGACACTTTAAAAACTGTTCGCATCGTAATGGAGACTGCAAGGAATAAACAAATTACATTGTCAAAGTCAGGATCGGATAAAATATAGTTATCAAGCCACTTAGCTATTGAGTTACCGGATGACATTAAATCTTAAATTTATTACTGGTTTCCTCAAATCTCTGTCATGTCAAAGGAGCATCCCAATAATCTCCAAACTAGATTTATTGTCCTCTAGGATGTCTTGTGTTGTTGTGTTTATAATGGCATCATTTATTATTCTCAGGCTTTTTTTCTGATAACGTCCCTCATGTTACTGGAACCTTCTGTTGCTTTTCATGCCATTAGTCACAAAGGAAAGACTCCCTTGGTTCTCAAGAACATGTGGGGTCCCTCAAGGTTCCCTTCTCAGCCCATTGATTCTTGGTCATATAATATTGTATTTGACTGTGTTACTGTTTATAATCATAAATATATAACTGTTTGCACAAAAAAATACTAGTGCACTTGGGTAGAGAAGATGCATTTTCAGGGTATAGGTATAACTAAACAGATTCTTATACAGATAACCACAGATGTGAATGAAGGTGCTCCTGTATCACAGTATTTGTAAAGGTCAAATTGCATTTTTAAATTTTCCCACTAGGCTTTTGTTTGAGTGTACGTACACACATAAACAGATATGAGCAAGCACACGCACAAAATGAAAACACATGTCTCCCTTTCAGTGGTTCTCATAGAAAAAGTGTGTTGCTATTACTAGTCTACTGGATTGAACTCATTTCTGTTTCCCGACTCGCAGCCCACTTTGGCTTAGTGTCAAACTGCTGCGGTTGCATTCTTGCGGAAGATTCTGGATGCGATTTGAGTTATCCCAACATTTTATGTATATTTCCCCAAATCGACCGGTCAGTCAGAAAACACTTAGAGCGAACGCTTTGGGTTGTTTTTGGACATCCCACATGAAAAGGGCAAATATTTCAGTGATAAATATTGCAAGGTTGACGTGCCTGTCAGCGTGTAATAAACCATTTGGGCTGCTGAAATCTCACTTTGTGGATTCAAAGACGTCCATTGTCAGTAGGCCTGTCAGATTCCTCATTGTGTTTTGACACGAGAACACCGCTAGAGGAGACTAATCTCCAGGTCGAGATGGATTCGTTGAGAGCGCAGGATTCCCTACGGTCTGTTAGTAACGTTTTGGATTCTGTTCCCTTCTTTCTTACTCTTAGCCCGACCCTTTTCCTCTCTCAGGGACTGGACCACCTTGAACTGTTGGAAAGCAGCCCCCCTACGTACCGACAGCACCTCTTAGGAACGTGTCATTCGGCTCAGAATGAATATCTTTCACCCTTTCAAACTCGACGGAATGAATTCTGACTGCTGAATAGGAAGGAAAGACTTTGACAGGAAAAATATTTACACCTCGGCAGTCTTAGTAATAGAGACATCCAACAGGCTACCCGCTGTGTGGGGCTTTAAAAGTCTACCAGAATATTTTTGCCTGTAGGCTACGCTTTTTTTAAGGCCGTTGAATAATGAACTTTTTCATTCATTTGCTCCGAGGGGGAGGTAAACAACAGCACTGAGGAGCACTAATTGGACCAACAAGTGGGAATGTGGACTTTTGCACATTTTTACAATTCACAATAAATATAACTAGAGGTGACAATTTATTTTTAATGTGTGGAGTCACATTAATTGTGTAAGTATTTTTTGTGGCCCTACTACAATCTAGAATTAACGTAGATTTAAGTCCAACTTCTAAAATGTACGATGCTGAAGCAATATCTTTAAAAGTCAAGGCTACATTTCTTTTTACAAGATTTCAACTATGGATATGCATCTCCCCCTCTCTCAAATTTTATGGTTCTTTCCGTTGTACCCCTGAGGTGCACGTCGTCTCAGCCTCCATCCCCATTTCACTTTTTAACACTCCATGTCAGAAATGGGATATGTCACTTCCCTCTGTAAATCTGAGTGGAACGCTGGCTACCCCTGGAAACACATGTTTTACCTTTGCAGAGCTGATGAAGGTTATAGTCATTCACTCATCATAACATGTTGCCCCGTGACATTCAACCGCACAAGAATGCAATTTTGCATGCACAAAAGCACATTCGCACGCACGCACTCTGGCGCACAACAGCTTTCAACTCAGCAAGAGCAAAAATATGTGTGAGGGCAACAGGCTTCAGATGGCGCCCCGTGGAGAGACTGTGAAATGTTATTATTTAGTGCTTGGCCAGTCGTCTGTGACAACATGAAGGTCAGATGTGGGGCCTACTCGAAGCCCTGCTTAACCAGAACATTATTTCACATTAGACAATGTTGGAAAATAGGTTCAATGGAATTTAAGTCTTATAATTTACTTGGGATGGATAAAAGCGGCACCGCCATGACTTACTGCGGTTTGAGTAAGTTTATTTATGAGTAGATCCAGGCAAGAAAAACTCAAGGCAAAATCAAGACAGTAAATTATCTCATTTCATAACAACTTCATTTGCCTCGCACATACTGACCATTTTTGGTTAAATGACTTTGCTCAACTTGTGTGTGTGTGTACGTGTGGATTCAGGGTCACTTTTGCAACACTGAAAGCAATATGTTGGCTGTTTCATTTCCCTACAGCACAATTAATGATTTTTCCGCCACGAGTCAGGATTATACATCAGAGAGCAGACAACCTGTGATAACCACCTTATCTCGTACACACCGCCTTGTCAATAAACTCTATTGGCATATTTTCATTGATCAGATGAGGCCACAGTGTCCGGATAACAAGGACTGCAACGGACACTACGGATTTCAAGATGAGACAAACAAGGACCTGTGAGTCATAAAGGAGTGAGGCAAAAAAAGATCATTTTCCCCAAATGTGTTTGGGATTCTCATTAGCCAGTGATGTGTGTAGAACCTTCTGGTGAGTACAACTGCACCATCGCTGACTGCATGGCCCTGAGCACATGCCGAGTGTCCTAGAAAAGCCAGAAACGACAATCTCGTTCGGAACAGGGGATACTGTGGCCTCTTTCTACAAGTTCTTAAACAATCTCAAACAAACATTCAAACTTACATTCAAGGAGCAATCAAGAGGCTTTTACCTGATGTGCGAGGAAGCCTGGGTACCAGCAGGACATGGAAGCTCCGAATAGGAAGTTCCTGAGCTGAGATTCAAACCCAGAACATATCCACTGTGACTCTGCACACAAAAGAAAGTCATCACATGATACACAACCTTTGTCCTCCACACGTTATAGTTTTAAATGATATATACTGATTGGTGCACTGCTTGGAGTTCGATTTTGGCTCTGGTCTTCCTGTGTGGAGTTTGTATGTTTGCACTCTGGTTTCCTCTCAACATGCATGGTTGGCTAATGGACCACTCCAAATTCTCTGTAAGTGAGATTATGAGTGCGAACGGTTGTCTACATACTGAGGAGCCATTCGAACGGTTCAAGTGCATCAAATGAAAGCAGTACCGTATTTTATAGAAGACTATTTTTATTCTTTACATTTTGGTGAAGGGGGCTTTTTACAGTAACCCGGACAGCAGGCCGTGGCACTCTCATCGACTCCACATTACCTCCATGGCAACAGAGATGCGAGATATACAGTGAAAAGACAATACAAGTGGGGTATAATTGAGATCACTAGAAGGAAAAGTAGTATTCCCTGGATGGAGCGTATCATCTGAAGTAAAAGACTAGTTTGTGGTCTACAGAGAGAGCGAGTTCTCCCCCAAAGGAGCTTATTATCCACATATAGACACATCACTTTCCTTCGACAACATGGAGCACTGGCTACGGTACAGCGCACACACACACACAGATACACGTTTTCTGTGAAAGCAGGCTCACGACAGTTTTCAGCACTCTGCTAATCTAAGATGATGAAGTGTCAATGGCCCTCTGTTGTGTAAAATCTGTGCGCCCGTGCGTGCGTGTGTGTGCTTGTAGCCATTCTCAGTAGCTTTGTGGGATGTTTTTCATTTTGCACATTTACTGACAGGACTTCAAATGGACCTCAAACGACTTCCGTTGGAATGTCAGAGGCAAACTTTTATAGTCTCCTCCGGAAAGGATGTCGGACTATCAACCTCGACCACGACCTCTGTGGCCAAGCTGAGGGCCAAGCAGGTACTTTCCAAATTTTCTCAGTACATGGAAATGATTTTTCCACATGAATGTTTCCAAACGGCCCAACATAATTTTTACAGTCATTCACGATGCCCTCGGTTAGTGTTTCCTCTGAAAAATAATTGACGTCACATGGACTGTGATTTTCAGATTTCAGCTAACATTTCCCCTGCATGGGAAATGTGAGGTTACACATGCAACAGTTGGAAACGTTCAGTGTAAATAAAGATAATGAAGAGATTTATTCATAGATGTTCCCGACGGAAAAATACTATACAAAGTATCAAAATTAAAAGCACTTTTTTTTAGATAATCACATCCAGCCATGGAAACTTTGCTGCTAGTAACGATTGTGCAAGTGGAAGAATGTCAGTATCCTCTTAAAATCAAAAACCTTGTCAAAGTTATGATGTGACCGACTATTAAGGAGGGATGAATGCGATTTTCACCAAAGATGACCTACGTGTGCAAAATAATTTAAAATCCTTGAAGAGCAGCCTTAAATATTATCACGAAGCAGATTTTTGGGATTCTGAAATCAAGCCAGTTTAGTTTTTGTACAAAACTACACTTCCAAGTTAATTTCTTTAAGGACAAATTGTGGCCTGGAAGGGCACAATTTTTAAAACTAGGCTTTGATTTAATAACAACTGAAGAACCTGGTTCAAGCCCAATAGTTTAGTCATGAAGAATTTCTCTTTAAAGTTACGCTTGGAAAGTTTCTGAAGGTCAAAATATGGGAACAAATTCAATCTGTACAAACATACACAAGGATTAACGTGTGAACTGAAAACTCTCCACGATCAGATTTGTTCAGTCATCTCTGCACCCTGTTGCCTTCCAAGACAAAAAGATTCTATTTTAACGCCTCCATAAACTGGTGTAGAAAATACACGAACGGACAATTGATGCCTCACTATGCACTACACTTGATTAAGCAACTCACAAAGCATAGGGAGTGAGTGAAAGTACCCCAAAGACCTTCACCGCTTCCCTTTCTTGTGTTTTGAACGTCTCTGGTCTGCTTGGTTTAGTTTGGCCATCAGTCTCAATTAGGCAACTCTCTCCACTTGTTTCACTGGAAATGCAGCATAGTTAATTGGCACTAGCCCAAGACTACAGCCTTGCATTACACTTAAGTAGCACAAGATAGAAATAAATGAAGTGAAAAGCCCGTTATTGAAAGTAGGAGATTCAAATCTTCAAGGCTGTTGGGCCCATTATTACAATGAAAAAAAAAAAAGCACTTTATGTGACTTTCTGGACTAAACATGCAGTAATGGTGCACATAAAGCAAGAATTAAGAACTAGGGCTTGGGCTTGACTGTTTGTGATTATACCCCACGCAGTCAGATTAGCCATAACATGTGTTAAAACACTTCATTGAGGGTTGCCAAGGATGCCCTGCTTTCCATCATGTACAGTGATTTAAGCTTTTTTATGCCAACCTATAAAACAATCACATAAAGTCAGTCGGTTTAAAAGGCTGCTATGATTCGCTCCACGGAGGTCCTGAATATTGGAGTAAGGAACCGAAAGCTAGACAATGCGAACGATGATGTAAGTCAGATCAATGGGGTCTTGATGGAAAAAAATATCTTCGAGCACTTGAACATTCAGCCTTGTTACTTTATATATATATATATATATATATATATATATATATATATATATATATAATAGTGAACGCAAGTGAGTTCTTTCTTCATGTTGTAAATACATCAGCGGAACTTTCAAGGTAAAGGATTTATAGAAATAAAGTGACCCTGAATAACATTTATTCTTACTTTTGTCGCATTACAGATAAATAATATGGTAAATGTGTATTGCTTTCTGGGGGAGAAATAAGGGTGAGATCAATAGGACCATTAAAATGCAGGGAATGAGCATTATTTAGTGCAGGACATGAACATTAGTCAGCCACCCTTTGGGACACGAGCCAGATGATATCACGGCCACTCCAAGCGTCCGCTCGCCATTAGAAAGCGTCGGGAGATCATTTGTTGATTCCCATTTCTGTTTCTGCAAGATGAAGAGCTCTCATTTCCGACATCATTATTGCATTTTTGTTTACATTCTGTCAGAAGATCAAACTTGAGATAACAAAAAGCGTGCATGAACGGTGCTGTTAGCTCCAAACACAATAACTTTAGATTTTCTCTTTTTATGATTTTGTTTTTTCATAATTCATACTAACAAGTATGTCCAAGTACACGTTGTAAAAGGAGACTCAAATTGGAAGGCCCGAATTCCAAACCTCACACACACGCACGCACGCACGCACGCACGCACGCACGCACGCACGCACGCACACACACACACACAGTTTCTCTCTCCACCACATTCCAAGCGGGTCAGTGAATTTAATATTCAGCTTCTAGTGGCTCTGGTCTTCCATGTCCTTGACCTTGGTGCTACTGGCGGTCACCTCTTACTGGGGGGTCGGCCTGACTGGCATGTTTATAACTGCACAGGACACACACCATCATCCAGAAGAACAGTGGAATATGACTCATTTTAAATAATGACGTGATGACAACCAGTGCAGTGATTTCTTTTAAGCTGAATAAAATTTTAATGAAATAATGAATGTCTAGTTAATAAAGTTTCCACAATGTGACCAACACAATGTCAAGGTACCATTGTAACTTTAATTTATACACACAGTCTCAGAGAGTCAGAGCGAGCCCCAGTTCACCCGAGTTCAAGTGGAACGCCAGATAACTCTGATGCACTCGACTACTTCATCGTGATACCTTCTTTTATTAGATAGAAGGAGAGATCAGTCATTATCATCGTCCTCAATCTGGATGATGGCGATTATATTACCATGGCTACTGCAAATATATTTTTGTATCTGCAGTCACAAAGAAAGTTAGCGTAAGAAGTAATGTTGCAAGGGGTTGCATTTTGTGTATCGTTTTGCAGTTAGTCCTCATTATTTTAAAATAAACTCAGTTGTGCATAGCTAAATACTTTTTAGTTGTACTACTTTGAAGCTTGTGTTTAGTAAGCTTGTTATGTTAAATGCGGAATAAATTATGCATTAAAATGTGTTTTGGTGGCGCGGTGGGCACCGGTTAGCACGTCCGCCTCAGAGTTCCAAGATGCAAGGTTCGATTCTGGCTCTGTGTGGAGTTGGCATGTTCTTGCCATACCTGTGTGGGTTTCCTCTCACATTTCAAAAACATTTATGGTAGGCCGATTGACTGCTCTCCAAAATTTCCTTAGTGTGAGTTCGAATGGTTGTCACACCTCTAGTCTCGTTTTATCAGTACAGAGAGATTACGCCTTTATTTGTTTTCTCCTTTGGCATTGTTCACTAGTTTTGTTGTTCTTTTTAATGTTAAGTTGTAACTTGATTGATTTGACAAAAATTATAATTGATTTAGTCAAAAAGGTTGTGCAGCATTTGCACTGTAATGGCACCGTGACCCTTGTTGACTCATTGTGGTTATGCTTTACAACATCAATTGAATGTCATCCCTTGCGGTGCACAGCATGAACTCAACCACTTGTCAGGAAAGCATCTTTGAAAGCATTATTTTTCTGACACGTGTGTTTGGTTTTGTATCACAAGACTGTAAAATCTACGCCTTGGCTGAATGAGGCTTCGAAAACAATGTGCTCAGGGACAAATTTCCATCAGTGTTTTTCCCTTCGGAGTAAATGTGGCTAATTCAAGCCTAAAGTAATTGCCATCAAACGAATGAGCTAAAAAAGCAATAAGAGGGTTATTACAATGACATACCAGCACTAGATCAATGTGAAGTCTTTGCCCTGGAGGTTATCAATTACATTCTAATGATTTTGTCATCCTCTTACAACAATAACTTCCTCGCCGTATGCCTTTGCTTTGGTGAGCCTTGATTTATGCTTTTAATATTTTTGACGGCAAAAAATGGATGGACAATTGTGTCATTACCAAGATGATGGAAAGAAATATTGTTGCGATTCATTTTCCTTTTCTGCTTTAATTAGTTTACTTCTCCGTCTCATCCATCATTAGCTCTGAAAATGAAATGTAGAGTTGAGTGGAAGAAAGAGCAAGAGCTCTCTCTGTGTTTTACATTCCACTTCCAAGGAGAAATAAATGTTGGCTACATTATTCATGGGGTTTTCCATAACTTTAATCCGATTTCTCGCTGACAATATCTCACTTTACGAAGCCTGGCCATTTCTTTCATTTCTGCAAATGCATGGATGCATTAACAGAGTTGCCGCTGATAGTTTCATATTTCATTGTGTTGCGCTGTGTTTAATTGTAAATGATACAGATTATATCCGGGCATTTTTTTTAGTATCTGGTAGTGACGTCACTTCATGCCTAGACTGACAAAAAAAGTTGACTCAAAACATCGGAATTAGACGATCTTTGTGAGTGGTGCATATTTTGAGTTTGCAGATGGATCTTAAGTGTCTGACATCTTCAAAAGTTCAAACGAGGAGGCGGCGGGCCTTCCCCACAGTGATTTGATGAACAGATGACGATCCCTCAGTGTCTCTTCATAAAAGATGAGCTATAAGATCAGCAATTAAAATTAACGGACGACTCAGCTGACACCGAGAGGATATTTTCATCGGAGCTGTTATGCCTTGTCAAAACCTTCCAGAAATTTGAAACAAATCAATTCAGACATGATAGTGCACAGCAATTAGCTCCTGACACGATCCTAAAAATGATACAATTCAATTAACTGTGTCTTCTAATAGTGGATGTTTAAATTGGTGGATCCATGAAGAAGCAATTGCACTATTATTACTATTATTACAAATTCTGTCATAAAGATTACAATTAACCAAGTGGTTATTATTCCATGTCATTACTCTTCAAAGTGCTGGCAAAAGCTAATTGGTCTTAAAGGCGAACACATTTACTTTTATTCTCTTTGTGAGCTCATTCTTAAAGGAGATTCATCATTTGTTTTGTATTTATTGGATTGATATACATTTTAAAACATTTTGTGTTAGCTATAAAATGGAATATTACCTTTTGTATGACTGATGAGGACATGGACCTGGTGGTTAGCATTTCTGCTTCACAGTTCTGGGGTTTGAATGTTGGCTCCGGCCCACCTGTTTGGAAGTTTCAGAAAAATAATATAATTTATTAGATTGTTATGGTAAGTTTCAGATCAGACAAGGGATGCATTACAGATTCATGCAGTTCAGAGGAAAAAAAATAAAACGGACACGCACAGTCTCATCAGTATATGAATTAGGAGGTTGGGTTGTTTCACTTTTTTTTTTTCCTGGCTCTTTATTTGACTTGTGTTTTGGCTTCGTTTCTCAAGTGCAAATTAGCTGTCAGTTTCAACTAGGAAAAGCTCATTTGTGCATGTGTTGAATATTTCACGCAACACATCCACCGGCGTGTGAATAAATGTGTAAAAACATGCAGAGCGGCGACCAGCAAAACCTCGTAGCGGCTTTAGCACGTATGCTGGAGTGACTTTTGTTCCTTTTTTTTTTCATCAACATTCGAGGATAAAGCAATGATGATCCTTAGTCACCAACCTTCTTTCAGTGGCCGCCGTGAGTGTGATGTTCCTTCAAGCTGATATTTGTAGTGGCGTCACATTCTCCGGTAATCCTCCTCTGGATTGGCTGCAGCTCGTCATCGCTCAGCCCTGAAGGTCACTGTGTGAGGAGCATCAGTAAAACGCAGTGACCTGCAGCAAAATCACCTCAGACCCGAACAAGCCTCTGTCTGTGTTTGCATATCGATTAAAACGAACCATCAACACGGCTAATTAAGAAAACACTTATATTAACTGCTATTCTCAGTGTGAGCAAAAGGGCCCCCTCTAGTGGTATATGAAGCAATCAAAGATGCCCGAGTATGGTTCAGTTGTTTTTAACTTTAATTTTAATGTTGGTAAAGATGATGGTTGGATAAGAAATATTAGAAGTAGTGACCTACTTTATTCTTTGTCCATTTAGGATCCAAACTTTGAGATTCTCAGTCTGTGAATAAACACCAATTTTCCATAGCGCTTGTCTTTATTGGGGTCACAAGTGAGCTCCAGTCTTCCCTGGTCCACTTTGAGCAAGTGGCTGTGCGCTATAGACAAACAAAATTTCACACGTACATTCACACCTATGGACAATTTAGAGTCTTCAAGGAACCTAACATGCTTTGGGGATAAAAGAGGAAGCCGGAGAAAAAAAGATGTAAGCAGAAACTTTTTTTAGTCACAGAGATGTCATGTTGCCAACGTAATATAAAGCTTCCATTTTGGTCCTGCTAAATTCTTGTCATTTTTTTTTTCTTTCCATCGCCGTCCCCTCACTTCCTCCCACCACCAGGATGTCTCTTCTGCTGACATGCGACACGCCAAATAAATCATACATCCTGACCTTGAATCCCATCCTGACGAGTGTGAGCGAGCCTGTAAAATATATTCCGCTTATCGCTTATTTCTGGCTCACCAACTCGCAATAAATACGAGGTTGACAAAGTTGATATGGCCTGGAGGCCTCCCCCCACCCCACCCCCTCTGGCCCATCCCGACGCAAATATCTATTCATAAAGAGGCGCGCCATAATTGTGTGATTTATGACCTTTTCACACCACTGGAGCGATTAAGTGAAGACGTCATTCGGAGCTGTCAATCACAGCGCTTGGAAACAAAACAGCACGGGGCTTTAAAAAGACTTGAGAACGACGCCTTCAAAGAAAAACCTTGACGTGTCCTTTCGGGAATGGCGTCGGGTGTAACGATGCACCTGACTGAAAGGCCACCGCCAGCGTTGATGTGCTTCTTCGTTAAGATTGTAACTGAAGACAACACAGGAAAATAACAACACAAAGCTCACACTGCACAAAATGAATTCTAAGTTTAAGACAAGTTAATTGCATCAATTATATTCCCAGCACGATCATTTTCTTTCATGATAAGAATGGAATTGTTAAATTATTTCCTCTATGCAAAATCATCTTTTTGTTACATGAACAGATATAATCAACTGCAAGATGAGTCCCTCTATTATTAACAGTTGGCTGTCGCAATAATGAATTCTTCTTCAAAAGTGATCATTCATTAGTTTTTTTATGAACAGCGTTCCTCGATGCCTCCCCAATTTGCCAGTGGTCTTTTTCCGTATTTGTTATCAAACAGAGCGGCCTCACAGGTTGCCATGCCAAAATTTGACATTGCATCGGGTTTCTTCCAGGAAGCAGAAGGCAAGTGACTTTTGCTGACTTGAACGACAAAAGATGAGGATAAACTTGCGGTTGCCCCCACCCCTTATTTTTTTTCAATTTCCTTAAAAAACACCAAACAAATGAATTCAACTTCACCTGTGGGTGGGGAAGATAAATCAAGTGGATATCAGAAATAGATGTACAGAGAAGATCAAAAGTTGACTAATGACGTAGTAGCCACTTCAAAATGAAAGACTGTGAACTAAAAAAATGGCAAACCATCATTGGGTTTGTGGAAGGAATGTAGTATTTTTTTTTCTTCGGTTGTCTGGGAAATTTAGCAAAACATTATGGCTAGCCTTCTTGCTAATTTCAGATCTATAGCTCACTATCCATTTCACTGGCAAAAGAGCACGTCTGTGACATTACTCCCAGCAACAGAAAACTCAATAGCTCAGCTAGTCTTTCTATGTTCATGTAGCTACTATGTCTGAATTATCACCAACTTCCTATCTTTTTTTTTTTGTCAGTTTTCCTGTTGAAAGCTGAGAAAACCCACCAAAACTTTGATATAGTGTGGGATACCTCTTGACATCAAACGATCATTCGCAGTCAAAGTAATGATTGGGTGCAAGGCGCTTGTCTTTATTGGCGTCTCTGTGGAGACACACCTGCATCTCGACAGCTCCCAGCAGGAAGAACAACTTGATGCTAATTGGCATAATCATGTGGAGTGTCTTCATGTATAAAGTGTCGCTTCGGAGCCTCCGAAAGGGCGCCGCTTTTTCGGAAAGAGATTGGAGAGGTTGGCTTCCTGTGCCATTTGGGGAATTAAAAAAAAAAGAAGTTAGTATGTTTCAATCCTAGCTGGGAGAAGAAGCACTTGTACCCTCTTTTTATTTTAATCAACCCATCCCTCAACTCCCCAAAAGAAGATTAGCATGAAGTCAAATTGCATGAAATCATCAAGAAAAGTCTGGGGTCCATAAGTGCAGATGGCATCGGGGTGGGGGGGGGGGGGGGGGGGCATGTCCCCCGCAGTTTCATTAGGACCATGATGTGTCCCCCCAGGTAAACCGACAAAAAAAAAAAAACGGTAAAACAGAGGACTTCTGCTCCTCTTTCATCGCAGCGAGCATCGAGCCTGCACAGCGTATGCTGTGCTGCAGCTGCTGATGTGATTACGTTCCACCAAAAAATGGTTGGGGGTTAGGATTAGGAATAAGAGTTAGTTGTTAGGGTTAGGTGTCAGTGTAAGGTATTAGGGTTTAGGGTTACAATGAGTGGTTAGGGTTGGATTTAGAGTTTGGAGCTATAGCTAGGGGTAATGGGTACGGTTAGGGCTAGTGTTAGGGTTAAGGTTAGGAGGAGGGTTTAGGGGTTAGGGATAAGGTTAGGAGTGGGTTTAGGGGTTAGGGTTTAGGTTAGGGGTTGGGGTTAATTTTAGAGTGGCGGTCAGGGGATAGGGTTTAGGGTTAGTCAAGGGTTTAGGGTTAGGATTGGGGGTTAGGGTTTAGGATTAGGGGTTAGGGGCGAGGGTTAGTCAAGTCAAGGGTTTAGGGTTAGGATTGGGGGTCAGGGTTTAGGATTAGGAGTTAGGGGCTAGGGTTAAGGTTGGGGGTTAGTTTAAGGGTTCAGGGTTAGGAATGATATAAAAGATGGTAGCTCTATTTTAATGGTGCGACAACCATAACTGATTCTTTTCCTAAATCGTACCTGTTTGCAGGAACCAAACCTGAGCAGGGAGACCCCAATGGATTTACAGTCTTTGAACTTGTAACCTGTAACATCTCAAAGGGTTACTATTCTAGCTTTATAAACACTTGACCACAAGAACATATATGTATATAAACTAAAATAAACAATTGGTTCTTCAAGGGGTCTTCTCCCCCCTCCACACACACACTTCGCTCATTTCGGTCCTGTGGGCTCACTGGCTTTCAGTCTAATTAGCCGAGATAATGGAGGGTGACGCTAAATGGTGCTGGTGGGGACCAGCAGAAGGTTATTAGGTGTCCTCATTAGTGGCCAAGCAATGTGAAAGGCGCTTTAAAGTCTTATTCTGATCCTGATGGATGGACGGTGGTCCCCTGAAGTCTGTCTTAGGAGATCTGCGAGTCTGCACTGTGGAGTATGTGGCACATGATGGAGTGTCACAAGAGTTTGCTCATTCTGTCTATTAGCTCGAATCTTTGCTGATGAGCATTTGATTCGATTTAATAGTGTGACAAACACCAACACATGCTCACAATCACCAATACGTGACGTTTTTATATGCTGAATAACAAGTAGGGCATCAACAACTATACCCCAGGATGTTTGCGTTTCCACTACTGTCATCTATCATTCATGGAGCAGGCGTCACTTAGTTGTTTCTGGGCAGGGTTTGTGTTGCACAAGCATAACCAACAAAATGTTATAATTGTTCTGTGCTAGGCTGAATGATGCAGAGGGGGGTTGACCCTGAATGGAATATAAAATACAAATTAATTCATCTTCCGAACCAGCAAGGTGTCAATTCAAGGCCTCGGGGCTATATCTGGCCTGCGAAATCATTCCATGTGGTCTGCAAAGGCAAATCATATGTATCGACTTTCTTTTGTCTTCACTTTTAATAACACTGAGGTATGAGGCATGCACAATTTGTTACAAATACAAAATACATTGAAAAAAATAGCTAAACCATTATTTACAAAACTAGTCAATCAATTTGTTGTGTACGAGGTGGTCATACATTAATACGGGTTAACAGTCATAATGGCCCTCCAGGGGACACCATAACTGAATATGGATTTCCGGCAATAGTGAATAAAACGGCAGGCTTGTCATATTTTTCAGTTTTATTGTATTACTCATAGATGCTCAGACACGTGTATATACAAATACAGATCATTTTTGTTGGCTTTTTCTCTATTTATATACTGGAAAAGAGCAGGTTTGGAAATATCTTGCTCCACTGATGACAAAGTGAGCACAGGGTACAAAGAGGAAGGACAGCGCGTGATGCGATGGACGCGACACAATCACGAGAAGACAAACATGAACGAGGGCCACACAACCTGGATCCATGGTCTATGCCTTAACCTCCATTGTTTGGAGATGAGGGGGATGCACTAGTTCTTCCATGGTACTCAGGAGCGACATCTAGGCCTACACAAGATCGAGGCGGAGGGTTGTTAAAAAGTGGGGAGAGGAGAGGCGATGGGCCCCTGTTTTGTTGACGTGTCAAAGCACAATGGTGGAGAGCGTCTAAGGCATGGGAAACACTCTCGGCTGCCAAAAAGAGGCTCGTCGCTTCCCATTCACGGCAACAGCACCACATGAGAAACACATACCAAACGCAAAGGGCTTGTACATATTTTTGTCCAACTGAGAAACCTTCACATGGATGCGCTCCTCCAAGGAGATGGGCAGCAAGTCCATGGGATGACGTCATCAGAAAGTCTTTTGCAAGAAAATATATATATAAAAAAAAAAAAAAAAAAAAAAGACAACATGGCCAAGCCCCACTGCAAGTACACAACAATGTCTGGTGTTTTTTGTACAGCACTTTTGTTATCTTGTCACTACAAGGCTTTATGACATCACTCGGATCGTAGATGCAAAGTAAAATGCACGACGTGAATGTGAGCTGAAAATCTAACACACCATAAAGCAAACAAGCAAAAAAAAAAAAAATCCCAAACTTTTAAAAACTATTTTTTTTTCTTACGTCATTAAGTTCATGCGCATGCCACATCATGAAATCGGCAAGTTCCTTCCAGATTCCATCCAGTTCTTTCTCATGCTTTCCCAAACTGAAGGCAACAAAAAAAGGGTCCAAGTTAAGTCCTTAAAATCCTCGCGTGAAGAGATGGCAAAGGTTATCTTCTGCCCACTGGAGTGCGTACCAACTTTTAACGTATTAGCTCGGAGCTTCATTAGGCATTGAGGATCTCAGCGTACAATGCATTGTTTGAAAGCACTCAGCAAAACCCAGCAATATTACCATATTCTTTTTTTGTTGTTTTTTTTTTAGAAAAGACATAAGAACCAAATTAATACTTTAATATCAAACACTATTTACAACAAGGAGTCTTCCCTAATAATAATAATAATAATAGTTTTATCATCATCATAACAGTAATTATACAGTTTTAACAATGATTTTTTTTTTTTTTTAACTTTAGTCATCCAGAAGGTACAAAACAGATGCTATAACCTACCACTACATGTTTGATGGTTGACTACCTCAGGATACACAGTATCCAGTTTTTAAGTTGATCCTCATTTCCAAGGTTAGGCCGTGGTATACAATAAAATAGGATGATAGCAAACTTAAAAAAAAAAAAAAGACAGGCAGTAATATTGGTAATCACAAAAGAGGGTCAACTTGAAGCTGGTTTTTCTGATAGAACGGAAAATGTCCATTGTGACATTGATACCTCATTCAATGGCCTGAAGTCAAGCAACAGCTGAGTAGCTAGTGTACATTTTTAGCATAGCTAATAAAAAAAGGCTTTGATAGGCTACAAAGGCAGAGACACATTTGAAAAGTAGAAATAAGCAACATTTGAAAAGTAGAAATAAGCAAACATGAAACAGTGTTTGAAGGCGCATGAGGGCCACAGTGAAAAGAAAGCAAATAAAAGTTGTAACATGTCAAACGACAAGAATCAAGTCTTTATTTTGTACTGTAAAAACAAATTATGTGGGGGGAAAAATCGATTAATTGGGGCATTAGTTGACCTTTTTTACGATTTTTTTACGTTTGTTATTTGCTTTGAAAATTATGACTTGATTCTCCTCATGTACATTTTTCAGTGTGGCCTTAACACGTTCCAATTTTGAAGAATGAATGATTCCAAACTGCATTTTCCAAAAAGTTTCATGATTTTTTATTCATTTATTTACTTCACACCAGGCACCCTTAACAATGATATTACCTTCAGCTACCCCACGTCTCGGAACCCCTCCTGCGGGATTCCATTTCCGTCACTCACCACTTCCCTCAAACAGCAAGGTCACCGATGCCTTATAACCCTGCCGCCCCAAATGAAATCTACACCCCTTCTCCCGAGACCCCCCTTCCTTCAAGCCCTCTACCGTCTATTTTTAATACCAGGAATAACTCCCCTTTGCGGCAACATGGGGTTCGCATGCCTATCATTTTGAACCTCATTAGAGTCACTTAAACCAGCAACACGAGGAGCTGACATTGGGCATCTACTTTTCT